>NW_011237771.1:0-486 GCF_000146605.3 Meleagris gallopavo | reverse complement strand
AGCTGTGCTCGCAGGGCTGCACCCGCCCAGGTGCGGTTTACCACAAAAAACAGGAAGGGCAAGGGAATGCCCAGGCAAAGGCAAGGGCCAAGAGAACATGGAAGGAAATGCCAAGGATGACGGCCCAGACAATACGGCAGGAACGCCAAAACTGAATGCCGACATGAATGTGGCAACACAAAGCCAAGGGAATGGCCAAGAGAATGGGGCAAGGAACACAAAATAGGAGGACAAGAGAATGTAATAGTGAAAACAGTGCAAGACCAGAGACAAGCAAGACACAGAACAAAGAGGATAGGCAGCCTTCTGTGGGCACCATGAAGCGCAATTCAGAGCTCTGGGGGAACCCTATTGTGCCGGGCTCTGGAATGGGTAAACGCTGGCGGGTGTGCATCGCCCTTACCTGCTGGGCGGACAATGACCAGTCAGCAAAGTGAGGTTCCGGGGCATGCCGCGAAACGCAGATTCCACTTCCTTGCTGTTTCC
>NW_011237770.1:0-572 GCF_000146605.3 Meleagris gallopavo | reverse complement strand
TTTCATGCGCAGTAGCTGGGAAAACAGTAAAGAGTAAAATCAGTGGTAAATAACAGGCAATAAAGGAATGTTGAAAATATCTTCAGATACATTTTCATGTTATAACAAGTTTAATAAGGCAGTTGTTGGTAGCTGAAACTCTTTAAAATTCTGCTTGTATACATACACATAGATATTGAGAACAGCCCTGCGGACGAGGACTTGAGGGTTCTGGTTGTCAGAAACTGGACGTGAGCCAGCAGTGTGTGCTTGCAGCCTGGAAGGCCAGCTGTATCCTGGGCTGCATCAAAAGAGGCATGGACAGCAGGGCGAGGGAGCTAATTGTCCCCCTCTACTCCGCCCTTGTGAGACCCTGTCTGGAGTACTGCATTCAGGTCTACGGCCTTCAGCACAAGAAAGACAGGGAGGTGTTGGAGCAGGTCAAGAGGAAGGTCATAAAGATGATCAAAGGAAGAAACACTTCTCCCTTGAAGAAAGGCAGAGGGAGTTGGGATTATTCAACCTGGAGAAGAGAAGGGCTCTGGGGAGACCACATTCTAGCTTTCCAGTAAGTGAGGGGAGCTTATGAGCAG
>NW_011237769.1:0-449 GCF_000146605.3 Meleagris gallopavo | reverse complement strand
CGGTTCTCCTCGAAGCAGAGCTGTTGGTCGGACTTGCTGGCACTGGAAACTAAACAATGGCAGGGAGGATGGGCTGCTGAGGTGTCAATGTCAGAGTCAGAGATGCTTTTCAAGTTCTTTTATGGCTGCACGGTTCCTCAGCGAGCAGTTACGCCTGCCAGCTCAGTCAAAGCCATCCCTGAGATGCTGTCCTGTACAGCTGTGGAGCCGTTGCTCACATGCTCTGCATCTTGCTTGACGCGCACGACTCACACCATTCCGTGTTTTCTCTCTCCAGACAAAGCCCACGCAGCAAGATGAAGGAATCACCAGCTGGAAGTTGGTGTTCCTGCTTTGGGCTGGGAAAACCATCCTCTGGGGCCAAACGCCAACTGCAGCACAATGCCAGGGAGCCCTCGGAGACAGAAGTCGTAGTCCTGGCAGGTAAGGGTGCGAATCCAGCTTCCAAA
>NW_011237768.1:0-447 GCF_000146605.3 Meleagris gallopavo | reverse complement strand
CCAGCATGTCAGTCTCACCTCTGTGCTGGTCACGGATCACGGAGCAGATCGTCCTGGAAGTGACTCTCAAGCACACATTCCAGTGCGTCACCACCCTGGGCGTGAAAAGCTGCCTCCTAATAACCAACCTAAACCTCCCCCGTCTCACTTTAAAACCATTTCCCCTTGTCCTATCGCTATCCACCCTCCTAAACAGCCGTTGCTCCCTCCTGCTTATGCGCTCCCTTCGAGTCTTGGAAGGCTGTCATGAGCTATCTCCAGAGCTTTCTCTTCTCCCACACAAACAATCCCAGTTCCCTCAACATTTCTTTCTAAGAGAGGTGCTCCAGCCCTCTGATCATCTTCGTGGCCCTTCTCTGGACCTGCTCCAAAAGCTCCACATCATTCCCGTGCTGGAGCCCCAGGCCTGGACGCAGTGCTGCACATGGGGCCGCACCAGAGCCGAGT
>NW_011237767.1:0-572 GCF_000146605.3 Meleagris gallopavo | reverse complement strand
GGCCTGCTGTGCAGACATTCCTGTAGACAGGTAGACAGATATACCTTGCATGTAATTGCTCTTCTGATGACACACTTTCCTGGTCCTCGGCGTTTGGTCTCAGGACAGGGACTCAGCCAAGCCTATATGTCTAGGAGCAGGATTTTCTGTCCATGGCATCTCGTTCCCAGGATGGGCTCCATCATGCACTCCTAGGAAATGTGCATGCTAGGACATTGCACAAAGGCCCCTGAAGTAAAGGCAGCCTGGCAGGCTTGGACTGCTCCCTGTTGCCAGCACTGCCTCTACCACCTCAGGCAACACCTCTTGGACTCTTGACTGCAGCCTGAGTGCCCAGACAGCGTCCCATCTCTCTCTGTATGCTGCTGCAAAAAAGGACACGCATGAGCAGGGCACGAAGGGGATGACTGTGTGGGGGCACAAGGACAGGCTGCAGCAGCTGAGAGCAAAAAGTCCCATTCCATACCCACGTGGGTTTTGAGCAGTTCTTACCTGCATTGCAGCTTGTTCGCTCCCGTGACACCTCTCCAGGTCTTCAGCATCCTCCGTACTGAGAACTCTGCATCACTGCC
>NW_011237766.1:0-408 GCF_000146605.3 Meleagris gallopavo | reverse complement strand
TTGGGTCCTCAGGTGGTCCAGAACCTGATCTCCCATGGCAGTGTGGGATGGGAAGGGTCGTGTGGGACTGAGGAAGCAATGGCAGTCCCCACCTCACCAAAGCAAAGCAAAGATGAGGGCTGTGCATAATGAGCAGTTCTCAGACAAGATGGAAGCCAAATGTTGTTGGGTACCTGAGCCTTCTCTGGTGGTAAGCAACATGGTGCACAGAGTGCAGCCATGTGCTCCGAGCAAGGAGCACAGGTTTGTGCAAGAGGCCCGGATGCAGGGCAGTGCCTTCATGACTGTATTGTGTCCAACAGGTGGCAGCAGAGCTGCGGTGCTCCCAAGTGCCGTAACAAGTGCACGGAGAGATGTGTTGGTCTCTGTGGAAACAGCAAGGAAGTGGAATGTGCATTTCCCGGCATG
>NW_011237765.1:0-431 GCF_000146605.3 Meleagris gallopavo | reverse complement strand
TTTGTCTTTTTTTAGGTTTTCTTGTTTTCTTTTGTTTGTTTGTTTGTTTTGTTTTGTTTTTGTCCTTTTTATTTAATTTTTACTTTTTTGTTTTTAGTTTTTGTTTGTTTTTGTTTTGAGTGTCGCTGTTTTCCTTTGCTTTCTTTTGTTTTTCATTAGTTTCCTTATGGTTTTTTTCTTTGCTTTCCACTGTTCTCTTCAGCTTGGTTAGATTTTCTTTGCAGTTACTTCCTCTTGCATTCGCTTGTTTTTTCCACCCTTTCTTTGTCTGAATCCTTTGCTTTGCCATGATATTGCACTGTATGTCTTTGCTTTTTCTTTCTATTCCTTCTCGTAGTTTTTGCTTTTGATTTTTCTTTAGTCTTTTTTCTCCTGTTTTTTCTCCTGTTTTTTTTTTAGTTATTATTTATTTTCCTGTTTTCGTATTTTGT
>NW_011237764.1:0-477 GCF_000146605.3 Meleagris gallopavo | reverse complement strand
AGAAGTCCCTCCGTACTGCGGTGTGTGAACAGAGAAATTAAAGTGTGTTCTTTTCAGTTCCAGCTTGTGGTGCCTGCTGTGATGGGCATTGCGTGCAGCGAGATCAGCCGTGGGCCTGACGTGGCGCAGATGGAGGTAGAGTATGAAGCTCTGATTGGTCTTTGTTCCCTGACTTGAGCCAGCAGAGTGAGCTGCAGATGTGCTCTCCAGCTTTTCAAGAGAGGGAGAGTCCTTGCGGCTCTATTGGTGTCCCTGAAGAGCTGCCCTAAAAGCTTTACTTCCTTGCTACGGGCATTGAGAGGGCCGTGAAAGTCGTAGTACTGACAGAATGAGGTCCGGCCTAATAAACGTGCAGAAGCATTTTCCCCATCCTGCCTGGATTTTGTCACCCAAAGACAAAGTGTTGTTCTCGTCTTCACCAAGTTAAAGGCAGGTGGTGCTTCTAGTGAGCCAAGGATTGGGTCAGTGGACCGGGTC
>NW_011237763.1:0-580 GCF_000146605.3 Meleagris gallopavo | reverse complement strand
GATGAGTCCCAGAGTTCCGAGGGAATCACCGCTGCAGTCACCGAGCCACTCTCAATGGCTCAATTCACAGGTCGAGGCAGTCAGGTCAAGGTCCCCTGGGTGAAGGGAGAAAAAAAGGTGACAGCACACCTCTTAGGAAGGATAGAAAGTGTGACGCGGGGAACTACCAGCATGTCAGTCTCACCTCTGTGCTGGTCACGGATCATGGAGCAGATCATCCTGCAAGTGACTCTCAAGCACACATTCCAGTGCGTCACCACCCTGTGCGTGAAAAGCTGCCTCCTAATAACCAACCTAAACCTCCCCTGTCTCACTTGAAAACCATTTCCCCTTGTCCTATCGCTATCCACCCTCCTAAACAGCCGTTGCCCCCTCCTGCTTATGCGCTCCCTTCGAGTCTTGGAAGGCTGTCATGAGCTATCTCCAGAGCTTTCTCTTCTCCCACACAAACAATCCCAGTTCCCTCAACATTTCTTTCTAAGAGAGGTGCTCCAGCCCTCTGATCATCTTCGTGGCCCTTCTCTGGACCTGCTCCAAAAGCTCCACATCATTCCCGTGCTGGAGCCCCAGGCCTGGACGC
>NW_011237762.1:0-410 GCF_000146605.3 Meleagris gallopavo | reverse complement strand
CAAGTTAGGAAATGTGTTTCAAATGTCTTCTTTTAAGTAGGACTAAGTTTAAAAAAAAACAAAAAAAAACGGCAAATAAAACTCACATGTAACACATTATTTTCATGGTTTGTATCCCATATGAATTCAGGGATATTCCAGAAATTATGGGTTTCATTGGCTGCATAGTTTCCTATCCATAGTAAAAAATTAATAAAAATAAGAGGTTTAAGCAGCTTTCTCTGAACAGCAGATAATTTTTCAAGATGTTTCTACTTATTTTACTGGTCACCTCAAATTATAGAGAAAGAAAAGCTTAACTTTTAGTGGTTAATAAACAACTTCAGTCTAGAAGACCCTCTGACCAAGCAAAGCAATGGCTGAGGCTTACTGCAGTGTGGTGAACAAAGCATCCCGAAACTTAAGCTGCT
>NW_011237761.1:0-454 GCF_000146605.3 Meleagris gallopavo | reverse complement strand
TGAACTGGGTCTGTTTAGCCTGAGAAAAGACGACTGAGAGGGGACCTGATCCAGGTTTATAAATATCTGAGGTGTGGCGGCCATAGTGGTGAGGCCAGTCTCTTTTCAGTGGACGTGGAGACAGGACGAGGGGAAACGGACATCAGCTGCAGCACAGGAAGTTTCGCACGAATGTGCGTAAGAACTTCTTCACGGTGAGGTGACGGAGCACTGGAACAGGCTGCCCAGGGAGGTTGTGGAGTCTCCTTCTCTGCAGATATTCAAGTCTCGCCTGGACGCCTACCTGTGCGACCTGGTGTGGGGAACCTGCTTTGGCAGGGGGTTGGTCTCGATGATCTCTAGAGGTCCCTTCCAACCCCTACAATTCTGTGATTCTGTGACTCTGTGACTGAGAGGAAGAGGAGGCAGCGGCTGCAGTGCGCGGCGTCACAGGGCAGCGTTCCGAGTGCCCCCA
>NW_011237760.1:0-458 GCF_000146605.3 Meleagris gallopavo | reverse complement strand
AACTGTTGCATTCTACTTGTCTTTGTTATTTTTTATTGTTTTGTTCTTCTTCTCCAGCTGTTTTGGAAGTGAAAAAATAAATATTCCTGCATAAAAAATCAAATCTTTCACAGCTTACGCTTAAATTTGGTTCTGATTAAACAAAACCATTGAGACCAAGAGGAAGTTAGAGCATCAGCAACTGGCTCTATGCCCCAGATCTCACTCAGTTTGGCACATGTTTCTTATGTTGTAGGACTCTCCTGAAAAAGACTCTTTTTGGTGTAAAGTGTTTCCCATCAAATTGTTATCATATTGTGTTATCATATAATAATTAATTGTTATAATTGTTATCATATGGTCAGGTACTGCCTATAACCTCAGCTGTTCTACTCAGAAATACTTCGTAGATTACAATAATGAGTAAATTGAGCCCTATGCAAGAACAGCAGTGCACATAGTTTGATTGTTTCAATCTG
>NW_011237759.1:0-471 GCF_000146605.3 Meleagris gallopavo | reverse complement strand
GACTTGAGGTGTCCCGTAGGCAGACATCAGTTCTGTGAGTGCCTTGATGCTATATGCCTGGTTTGCTTTCGGTACTGGATAGCCTGCAGTAGCCCACTTGCAGCGTCAACACAGGTCAGGGCATATCCTGGCCCCCTCAGGACCGAGGAAGGGGCCCGATGTAATCGACCTGCCATCGCTGGAGAGGATTATGTCCTCTAGCAAGATGGGCTGTTGTTTCGGGCAGCGGTCTCGGTCTCATCTTGGAGCAAGCGTCGCAATCCCGGCATGCCTGGACGATGTCAGCTAGCTGTATGGGCAGTCCCCATGCTTTAGCAGCTGCCCACATTGCCTTTTGTCCCGCACGCCGTAGCTTCTGATGTAAGCAACGGGCGATGTTCTCGGATGGTGAATTCTCAATCCATCGAACTCGGGCCAGCGTGTCGGCTTCATCATTTCCCGGTGACTGTAGGGGCCGATGACCAGAAACAT
>NW_011237758.1:0-456 GCF_000146605.3 Meleagris gallopavo | reverse complement strand
CCCTAGCCAATCCCCACCACACAGAAGCCCTCATCACCTCTCCCTGCCTGCCTGCTGGTCTCTTCTAGGTCTGTGTTCTACTATTGTCTTTTTGTTTTGTTTTTTTTTTTTTTAAATTCTTCTTGCAGCTGGGTTGCTTTCCACCTGCTCCTTGGGTTAACCCATTCTTTGTCATTATAAACCATGTGGCAGATGCATGTAGATATGCATATGCATATGAAATGCAGATGGGCGGAAGCTGAAGTCAGCACTGAGCAATGTAACCCAACCTTTCTAAGTGTGATGGTGTCAATGAGAACAGAATAACAAGCAAGATTGCTGATTAGTGGGAAATTACACTTTTTAAATAATTTAGGACATTTCTGGGGCTCTGAGCTCACAAGATGAGGTTGATCCTCTTGGGGCTGGTGCTTGCACAGGGCTGTGATATGACATTGACAGAGACCCACTCCAGGA
>NW_011237757.1:0-571 GCF_000146605.3 Meleagris gallopavo | reverse complement strand
CACAAAATGGAGGCTCCTCCCTATGGCTTGTGGACTGAACAAAATGGTGCCTCTGAAGTTTCACAAAATGGCGGCAGCTCACTCTGGAACGCAGACTGAAACAAAATGGCGCCTCCCAGTGTAGCTAGAGGGCAGGGGATTTTCCCTGTCCCTGGGCCACTCCTCCCATTGGGCCAGGCCCCGTAGCGCTGGGACCTCCCTCCTTCCCAAACATTCCCTGCCCTGGCATGCACTCTGCATGCACACCAGCGCCGCCAGCTGGTAGCTGGGAAGAGCTGCAGGACGGAGGCGCTGCTCGGCACAGCACCAGCAGCAGCAGCTGCACGATCCACACCGCTCGGCGTCTCACCGGCCAAGCGGTAGGGGGTGCTCCGCTGCCCATTGCGTGTAGCCAGGTGTTCCTGAAACTGTGCAGTCAGTGAGCGGGACCACGGCTAGCAGTGAGTTTGGGGAGGTGGTTGGTGGCCCCTTTCTGGTTGGCCAGGCGGGCTGCTCCTGTCCTTAACCGGGACGGTGAGAGAACAAGTGACCTGCACACCCTGTCTGCGTTTGTGCCATTTGAACTGCTGTG
>NW_011237756.1:0-480 GCF_000146605.3 Meleagris gallopavo | reverse complement strand
TTGAGAGTCACTTGCAGGATGATCTGCTCCATGATCCGTGACCAGCACAGAGGTGAGACTGACATGCTGGTAGTTCCCCGCGTCACACTTTCTATCCTCCTAAGAGGTGTGCTGTCACCTTTTTTCTCCTCACCAGGGACTTGACCTGACTGCCTCGACTTGTGAAATACCATGGAGAGTGGCTCGGTGACTGCAGCGGTGAATTCCCTCGGAACTCTGGCACTCATCTCGTCAGGACCCAAAGACTCCTGGATGTTTGGGTCCTCAGGTGGTCCAGAACCTGATCTCCCATGGCAGTGTGGGATGGGAAGGGGTGTGTGGGACTGAGGAAGCAATGGCAGTCCCCACCTCACCAAAGCAAAGCAAAGATGAGGGCTGTGCATAATGAGCAGTTCTCAGACAAGATGGAAGCCAAAATGTTGTTGGGTACCTGAGCCTTCTCTGGTGGTAAGCAACATCGTGCACAGAGTGCAGCCATGT
>NW_011237755.1:0-540 GCF_000146605.3 Meleagris gallopavo | reverse complement strand
CTAACACCCGAGCCCACGGGATAGCTCCAAGTAGGTCCCGGAAGAGATCGAAGTTGGCTCTCCTAAAGTCCAGGGTAGCAATCCTACTTATTGCTTTGCTTCTTCCGCTCAGGATCTTGAACTCCACCATCTCATGATCACTACACCAAACTGCCCCTACCTTTACTTCCTTAACAAGTCCATCCCTGTTGGTGAAAATAAGGTCCAGTAACACCCCTCCCCGCGTCGGTTCCTCCACCACCTGCATCAGAAAGTTGTCTTCAACACACTGCAAGAACCGTCTGGACCGTGCGTGCCTGGCTATGTTGGTCATCCAGCAAATATCTGGATAATTGAAGTCCCCCATAAGCACCAGTGCCTGGGAACGTGACGCTACATCCAGTTGCTTTCGGAAGGCCTCATCAGCCTCCTCATCCTGATCAGGGGGCCTGTAGTACACCCCCACAACAGTGTCACCCTTACCAGCCTGCCCCTTGATTCTCACCCATAAGCTCTCCACTGCTACATCACTCTCCCCCAAGTGAAGTTCAATACATTCTA
>NW_011237754.1:0-358 GCF_000146605.3 Meleagris gallopavo | reverse complement strand
AACAGTTCAGTAGCATTAGTTTATTCCTCTAGACTTCAGTTATTCATCCACAGGAAGGGGAGGGGGGAATCAATGGTAAATAAAACCAGTTCTTGCATAACATTAAGTGAAAACAACCTCAAACTTATTAGATCAAATTAAATAACCACGTGCTGCGTTCAGCTTCATCAGTTCCCCTGTCGTGAGTATTCCCCTCGTGCGTCATCACTGCCTCGAGCCGACAACCGCTCCTTTTCCTCGGGCACACCTCTCCCCTCCCACCGGGTGTATTTGGGAAACCAATGCACCATTCAGGGCAAAGAGCAGAGCTTTCCTGTCCAACCTCAGCAGCAGGGCCCCCGCTTCTGCCCCTTCCCAC
>NW_011237753.1:0-465 GCF_000146605.3 Meleagris gallopavo | reverse complement strand
GAAATCCCGATCTTACCAGCTCTCCCTTTCCTCAAACTAGGATATATTACACTTCAGAAAAGGTGCTTCATTAAATCTTTAGTAATTTTTTTTTTCTTTGTCCTTTTTTTTTTTTCATTTTACATACAGAATTTTGTGTGTGACTTGTGTTTAAGATTACCCCTCACAAAAAACAACCAACCAAACAAAAAACAACAAAACAAACCCAATTTAAAAACATAAACAATGGGGAAAAAAAGAACTCAAAATTTAAATTGTCTTCCGAGCATATCTGATCACATTTACATTTAGTGTCCAAAACAATTTGATTGGTAACATCAGTGCCAGCACTACAATGTCATACAGTGACTTCATGGTATTGACAGTTCGTCTACTCTCCGTTCCACCGAATATCACAAAAGGTTCTGCAGAGCTTTCCTCAGCAAGCTGAAGCTTACTAGTCATTTGTGAATGCGCGTAAAAGCT
>NW_011237752.1:0-494 GCF_000146605.3 Meleagris gallopavo | reverse complement strand
TGGACAAAGAGCTGGACATAAGCCAGTAGTGTGCACTTGCAGCCCAGAAGGCCAACTGTATCCTGGGCTAGCATTCAAAGAGGAGCGACCAGCAGGGAGAGGGAGGTGATTGTCCCCCTCGACTCGGCTCTGGTGCGGCCCCATGTGCAGCACTGCGTCCAGGCCTGGGGCTCCAGCACGGGAATGATGTGGAGCTTTTGGAGCAGGTCCAGAGAAGGGCCACGAAGATGATCAGAGGGCTGGAGCACCTCTCTTAGAAAGAAATGTTGACGGAACTGGGATTGTTTGTGTGGGAGAAGAGAAAGCTCTGGAGGTAGCTCATGACAGCCTTCCAAGACTCGAAGGGAGCGCATAAGCAGGAGGGGGCAACGGCTGTTGAGGAGGGTGGATAGCGATAGGACAAGGGGAAATGGTTTTGAAGTGAGACAGGGGAGGTTTAGGTTGGTTATTAGGAGGAAGCTTTTCACGCACAGGGTGGTGACGCACTGGAATGT
>NW_011237751.1:0-366 GCF_000146605.3 Meleagris gallopavo | reverse complement strand
ACGTACTCTCTCTCTCTCTCTCTCTCTCTCTTTCCTGTTTTATTTGATTTATTAGTCTCAATTTCAATCAGATTGTATTATATTGTGTTATCTTGCATTCCGATATCATAATTAGTAAAATAAGTTTTCCTCCATAGATTGTTGCCGCTGTTTTTTTTTGTTTTCCTCCCTTCTTTCCCATTTTGTGGGCTGGGAAGGGGAGGGCAGGGGCCTACCGCCCCCCTGTCACGGGTGTAGATTGATCTCGTTAACTCCGTGACAGATTTTGGTGGAGCATGCGGGCATAGTTCTATTTCTTAGCTTTTAGAACGAATCTCTCTCTCTGCTCTTAGAGAGCTTCGTTAGGGAGCATTATCAGTAGTTTAG
>NW_011237750.1:0-551 GCF_000146605.3 Meleagris gallopavo | reverse complement strand
CCTCTTGAGCAGGGCAATGCTTGGAAATCAGCTGGCTGCAACAACTGCCGCCCCATCACTAGCTGCAGCTTGTGCCTGACTGCCATGGCTTCTGTCAGCAACGTGCCCCCACGGTCCCCTTTTTCCCCCCACCAAATGTGCTGACCGTCCACGTCCCCAGCTGAGCACCTGGCTCTCTGCCGTGACTTCAGTGCGGTTTGCTGAAACACCTGCTGGGTTTGGCACACCAAGCAATGCACGGAGCAGTGAGGCACAAGTTGCACTCTATGAAGTCTGCGCTCTGCTTCCTTTTTTAGGTCTGACATGAAGGTGGGGGCCCGGCAGCAATTTTGCAGGTGAGGAATGCCTTTTCATCATCCCACTGAAACATGGGATGGAATCTCAACAAGAACCCATTTTCCCTGGATACAGCCATTCACAAGGGCACCGCTGGAGCTGGAAACTCCTCCCCAGCCCAGCTTTTCTGCTGAGACACCTCCCAGCAACCACCCAGCACCAAACCCAGCTCACCTGGTCACTGCTCAGCCTAAGCTGTGCCCAGCTCACACACA
>NW_011237749.1:0-347 GCF_000146605.3 Meleagris gallopavo | reverse complement strand
GCCCGGGAGGAGAAAGGGTAGCTACTGGGCATGCTGCTGCCTCCACCACACATGCACCTGCAGGGTCGCCAGCCCAGAAGGAGTCTGTGGCTGCCAGTCGGAACAAAACACCTCTCTGGAGGAAGGCAAAGCACTGGCAGTCATGCCAAGGAGGAGGGAAGGGTAGCTACCGGGCATGGATCCACCCAGCCAGCAGAGCAAAAGCCTCCAGGTCAGCACAAGGCAAGAGGCAAGGATGCCCACGAGGCGGGGACCCACCTGGGAAACCGAGAAGGAGCTGTAAACGCAGCAAGCACTGCACAAAAGCCTAGAGAGCTGCCTGCACTTCCAGAAGCCTGGAAAGGAAA
>NW_011237748.1:0-460 GCF_000146605.3 Meleagris gallopavo | reverse complement strand
AGGATAGGCAGCCTTCTGGGCACCATGAAGCGCAATTCAGAGCGTCTGGGGGAACCCTATTGGTGCCGGGCGTCTGGAATGGGTAAACGCTGGCGGGTGTGCATCGCCTTACCTGCTGGGCAGACAATGACCAGTCAGCAAAGTGAGTTCCGGGGGCATGCCGGGAAACGCAGATTCCACTTCCTTGCTGTTTCCACAGAGACCAACACATCTCTCCGGGGCAGTTGTTACGGCACTTGGGAGCACCGCAGCTCTGCTGCCACCTGTTGGACACAATACAGTCATGAAGGCACTGCCCTGCATCCGGGCCTCTTGCACAAACCTGTGCTCCTTGCTCGGAGCACATGGCTGCACTCTGTGCACGATGTTGCTTACCACCAGAGAAGGCTCAGCTACCCAACACCATTTTTGCTTCCATCTTGTCTGAGAACTGCTCATTATGCACAGCCCTCATCTTTGC
>NW_011237747.1:0-470 GCF_000146605.3 Meleagris gallopavo | reverse complement strand
ATTTTTGAGGTTGAAGGAGGGGGAGACTAATCTCACACTGAGGTGCAGTGACTGGCTACTTAAATTGAATGGTGAATTTTTGCAAGTCTATTCTAATTTGTTGTTTTTTTTGTTTGTTTTTTTTTCCTTTTTCGATTTCTCATCTGTCAGATCAGATTAAAAATCATTAACTTGTAAATGGGTTGAGAAAAGAGTTCATGCTCGTTTGATTGAGATACTATGAGGAGGGCCACCGCAGGAAAAGGTCTATGAAGCGATTAATAGCTTATTTGGTGGCCGGGCTTGGAAGCTATGTAGCAAATTGGACATAGGGATACATAAAGAGTGAGAAGGATAAAAATCAATATTGAACAGCTGTCTCTCCTTCCTAGTCACACTCTCCCGTGTACTGAATGAAGCGTAATGGAGAGGTATGTGATTACTCATTTAATAGCTATTATAAAGGGTATGAATAATGGGACAGACCTCAG
>NW_011237746.1:0-366 GCF_000146605.3 Meleagris gallopavo | reverse complement strand
TTTCAGAGCTGTGAGCTCTGCTTTTCTGGAGGATCTCAAGCTGGATGGCTGTCATTAATAGGGCTATGTGCTAATTGCATCCATGCGGTTGGGTGTTTTTTTAAGGGCATTGTGTGCATCCTTGTTGTGTTTTAAATTATGTTCTGCGTCTCTTCTGATTTCATTTTGCAGCCTGATGGAGTTGAAGGATTGCCTGGGCTCCTCCAATCAGTGGTGTGAGAACTGTCCAGCAGGTAATGAACATCATGCACCCCAATGTTGGTGCGCTGCTTGTATGCAGGTAGGTTTGCGATGTGATCCGACTGCCCCATGCTGACGATCCACAGCTAGATCAAGTTGCTCAGAGTCTGAGCCAGGCTCACCTTG
>NW_011237745.1:0-544 GCF_000146605.3 Meleagris gallopavo | reverse complement strand
GAGTCCCAGAGTTCCGAGGGAATTCACCGCTGCACTCACCGAGCCACTCTCCATGGTATTCACAAGTCGAGGCAGTCAGGTCAAGTCCCTGGTGAAGGAGAAAAAAGGTGACGGCACACCTCTTAGGAAGGATAGAAAGTGTGACGCGGGGAACTACCAGCATGTCAGTCTCACCTCTGTGCTGGTCACGGATCATGGAGCAGATCATCCTGCAAGTGACTCTCAAGCACACATTCCAGTGCGTCACCACCCTGTGCGTGAAAAGCTGCCTCCTAATAACCAACCTAAACCTCCCCTGTCTCACTTGAAAACCATTTCCCCTTGTCCTATCGCTATCCACCCTCCTAAACAGCCGTTGCCCCCTCCTGCTTATGCGCTCCCTTCGAGTCTTGGAAGGCTGTCATGAGCTATCTCCAGAGCTTTCTCTTCTCCCACAGAAACAATCCCAGTTCCCTCAACATTTCTTTCTAAGAGAGGTGCTCCAGCCCTCTGATCATCTTCGTGGCCCTTCTCTGGACCTGCTCCAAAAGCTCCACATCATTCC
>NW_011237744.1:0-418 GCF_000146605.3 Meleagris gallopavo | reverse complement strand
CCACATCTGGACGCAGCACTGCAGCTCGAGGCCTCACCAGCGCAGAGCAGAGGGGATGGGGATCTCCTCCCTTCGCCCGCTGACTGCGCATCTTTGGATGCAGCCCAGGATACGGTTGGCTTTCTGGGCTGGAAGGGCCCACTGCTGGCTTGTGTCCAGCTCCCACCCACCAGTACTCCCAGGCCTTATGGAGCAGGACTACGCTCAGTCCTTTCATCCCCTAGCATGTTTTGGTGGTGGCTGTTCCCTCATCCCAGCTACTGACCCTGCACTTGGATTTGTGCCCACTGCTCAGCCTGTTGAGGTCTCTGTGGATGGCATCCCGTCCCTCTGCTGTGTCACTGCAGCCCACAGCTTGGTGTCCTTAGGGTGCACTCAACCCCACTGTTGATGTCCCTGATGAAGGGGAAACCCAGAT
>NW_011237743.1:0-531 GCF_000146605.3 Meleagris gallopavo | reverse complement strand
GGGTTGATCCAAGCTGCACTGGAACAGGGAGGTGCTCCTGAGCACTTACAGTATATTGATGACATCATCGGTGTGGGGCAACACAGCAAAGGAAGTTTTGAGAAAGGAGAGCAAATAATCCAGATCCTTCTGCGTGCTGGTTTCGCTATTAAGCGAAGCAAAGTGAAAGGGCCTGCCCAGGAAATTCAGTTCCTAGGTATAAAGTGGCAAGATGGCCGTCGTCACATCCCAACAGATGTGATCAACAAAATCAGTGCCATGTCTCCACCCACTAATAAGAAAGAGACACAATCGTTCCTGGGTGTAGTGGGTTTTTGGAGAATGCATGTTCCAAACTACAGCCTCATTGTAAGCCCCCTTTATCAGGTGACACGGAAGAAGAATGATTTTATGTGGGGTCCTGAGCAGCAGCAGGCTTTTGAGCAGATTAAACAAGAGATAGCCCGTGCCGTGGCCCTGGGGCCAGTACGGATGGAACAGGATGCGAAGAACATCCTCTACACTGCTGCTGGAGAGAAAGGTCCCACTTGG
>NW_011237742.1:0-415 GCF_000146605.3 Meleagris gallopavo | reverse complement strand
GGGATGGGTGCAGCAGTGGGGTCCTGCAGCAGCCCCCAGGGACAGGCAGTGCTCAGGGGTGCTCTGGCTGCTAACATGTGCCATGCATCCCCGTGTTCCCGCGTCCCCAGCTCTCTCCTCCATTGTCAGGTGGTTTTTTCCTCTGTGCTTGATTTTTTTTTTTTTCCCCTTCCCCTGTAAGGCGATACTACTGTGCAGATCCAGTTTGGGCACATTTTCCCCCCTCCCCAGCACCCAGGGCGAGGTGACACCCGATCTGCTATTCACGCTTCCAGCAGCAAACTGGTTCTGTTGGTGATGGGACGGGCGTTTTGTTTGCGTGGTGCCGGGAGGAATCAGGAAAATTGGGTGGTGTCAGCACTGCTGCAGCTCCAGGGACAAAATCTGTTCCCTGCTGCTCCCCGTGCCCCGGGCA
>NW_011237741.1:0-533 GCF_000146605.3 Meleagris gallopavo | reverse complement strand
AATTGTTGTATTTGTCTGTGAAAAGATTATGCATACATTAAACAGTACCCTTTGGTATGTAGTTTCAAGATAGTTGATTATGTCAGCAACATCTTAATATTTTGTGGGAAGGAGAGGCCATAACCCTTATGCGAGTGAATGTGGTATCTGGTTCTTATTCCAGATGGCTCTGAGGCAGACACATTGGATTTCTTCCTATATGTTTGGCAGTCTGCTGCCCATCACTACTTGTTTGTTTTCAGTGCTTCTGATCTTCAATTTATCTATTTGTAGCAAAAGATCAGCAGCAGATGGAGTTAAGCAACATTTCAGATGTTTCTTTTTTTTCTTTACCCCTTTCAAAGTAAGGAAAACATTGCTGTGTGTATAATGCATGACTTCTAGCAGACAAGTGTTATTGATGCTGTCTGTATCTACTGCCTTGCAGAGCCTTTGCCAAGAACTGGAAGCAAAATTTTATGAAGGGACTTTCAACTGGGAAAATGTAAAACAACATGATGCAGCAAGTCTTTTAAAACTCTTCATCCGTGAAC
>NW_011237740.1:0-541 GCF_000146605.3 Meleagris gallopavo | reverse complement strand
AAAAAGCGGGCCTTTCTGGGGAGAAAGTGTCCTAGTTTGGGGAGAAAGTGTCATAGTGAGGAGTGTAGTGTAGCAGATTAGGGGGAACTGGGAGGTATTCCTAAGAGAACTGTCATTTCTGGGTGAAAAGGTCTTAGTGTGGGGGGGGAAAAGGTGAGGAATGTGTGAGAAAGCTGGTGTTTCTGGGAGTAAATGCCATCTTTTGGGGGCTAGCAATGGTCTTTCTGGTGGGATGTGCCACATCTTTGTGAGGCAATCGGTGTTTGTGATGGCCAATGGCATATATTCTGGATCGAAATGGTCTTTCCGCAGTAAAATGCCAAAAGTCTGGGAGTAAGTGTCATGATGAGGAATGTAATGGAGTGTAATTGGGAGGAACTGGGAGGAATTTCTCGGAGTCGTGGTCTTTGTGGGTGCATATGTCCCATTTAGGGAAGGAAAGGAGTATTTCTTAGCAAAACTGCCATAGCATTTAGGGAAAATGTCCTATCCTAGGGAGACAAGTGGTATTTGTGGGAGAAGATGTCCTATCCTTGGTTGC
>NW_011237739.1:0-468 GCF_000146605.3 Meleagris gallopavo | reverse complement strand
ATGCAGTTTCTGCGTCACGCTGCCGTGGGCTGCCCGCCTCGCCTGGGGTTAAATCTCTGGCACACGTGTCCAGTGCAGGTTGTTTGCAGAGGTTGGCCCCGCGCGGTGCCGGGCTCGGCTGCGCTCGGCTCCTTGCTTCAGGTATGTGGGGTGAGAGCGGGGATGCGATGGCTGAAGGATGAGCAGATTCCAGCGTTTCCCTTTTATTTTTATCCTGGTTTTGTGGTGGTTTATTTTTCTTTTCCCCCCAAGAGAGGGACTCAATAGGATTTCTTTCTGTTTTAAAACTTGCTGAATTGTTTGTTTTCTTGTTTTGTTTTGTTGTTTTGTTTTGTTTGTTTGTTTGTTTGTATCTGTGCTTTCTGTTTTGTTCTGGGGGTTTTCTCACCATACAAATGTTGTGGGGGACGGGGCAGGCTCTCACTGTGCCCCTCGGGAGCTCTGTGCAGCAGGTAGGTGGGATAGATG
>NW_011237738.1:0-621 GCF_000146605.3 Meleagris gallopavo | reverse complement strand
TGCTTACTGCATTTGCAAGCAGCAGCACTGCCACCTGCCGTTCCAGGGAATGAGCAGCCTGAGGCACAGGCAGGGAGGGAGAAGGACCAAATGGGAATGCAGGCAACAAAGGCTCTGGGTGTCTTGAAAGGGACTGCATTGGTAGGAGAACATGCCTTCGTTGCTGATAAGGTGGTTACAAATAAGTCATGACATTTCCCCTGAGACACGTGCAGTGCCTGTAGCACAGAATCCCTCGGGCACTTGGGATGCATCTTACACCCATGGTGACGTGTTTCTGCAAGGAAATTCCTTGTGCCTGTCATCCTGGAACTTGAAAGGTGTCCGCACAGCCAATTTGTGAAGGTCGGGAAGAAGGAAATGAAATGTCAGGGTTGACAGAAACCAAAAAGCCAACCTGTGCCACTAGAAGAGAGAATTTACATTTGAGGTGAGTCTCGTGGAAAAATTACAGTCTGCGTAGAGTGACTGTGGGCCTGGGGCAGTGCTGGAGTGGTATAAAAGCAGGCCCAACTCCTCACTCAATCATTCACTCCTCTTGCCTCCGTCTCCCTGGGAACGAGGTGAGTGCAAAGCCCTTTCACAAGCTCTTCTTCTTTTGGGATTTCTCTGCACATACAA
>NW_011237737.1:0-365 GCF_000146605.3 Meleagris gallopavo | reverse complement strand
GGAATGCCACACTGGCAGAAGAAGGTTAAAAAAAGGGAAGTACTACAACCAAGAGCGTTGTGTCTGACATCAGATGCCTCATGACGTGATGCCTGCCTGCTGATGGATTCTCCTGGGCCTGCTCTGTCTGTATCTGCTTGCTGCCTAATGCCACTGCAGCATCCCCCCTGAACTTTTGCCTCAGACCATTGGAACGGCATGCATCAGGACACTTCTGGATCTTGATGGTCGACTATGCCTTGCTTCTTTCCTATCTTTCCTATCACCTGCTTTTGGAGGCCCCATCATCCTAATTTGTAATAGTTGCTGGCCTTCCCTTCCCCATCTCCCTGATTGATTAGGATTTGTAATAAACTGGTCAGACC
>NW_011237736.1:0-558 GCF_000146605.3 Meleagris gallopavo | reverse complement strand
AATGAATGAATGAATGAAATGAATGAAATGAAATGAATGAATGAATGAATGAATGAATAAATAAATAAAATGAGCGAGCGAGCGAGCGAGCGAGCCGATAAATAAGCAAGCAAATAAAATAAATAAAATAACAACAAATAAGTAACAATAAAAACAACATTTAAAAAACAAAGAGACAAATACGCGGGCACGTAAATAAATAAAAAATAAAAAATTGAAATGAACAAATAACGAAATTATAAACAAACAGACAAACACGTGGACGCATAAACGAAAATGATAAAGAAATAAATGAAAATAAATAAAATAACGAAAAAAGTTAAAAAATAAAAAATAAAAAAACGATTAAAATGCAGGAAGAAATAAAGAAATAATAAGAATTTTAGAAATACAAACGAATAAATAAATAAATAGACAAATACGTGGACGCGTATTTATTAAAAATAATAAAGAAATGAAAATAAAAAATAAAAAATAAATAAAAAAAATAAATAAAAATAAATACATAAAACAATAAATAAAACAAAAATATAAATAATTAATAATTAAAAAATAAAA
>NW_011237735.1:0-478 GCF_000146605.3 Meleagris gallopavo | reverse complement strand
CTAAGTTGTGCTGTTAGCCCTCAAATGAGGATAGCTCTTAAAAAAGCTTTTTGCCTCATTATCCTGCATGGGGAACAGTAAAAAAAAACTACTTTTTTACTCATTAGTTTCACGGTATTTCAAATTTAACTTTGCCATTGCAAACGTGCAAAAACTGTAATGCTTTGTATAGATAAAGTTTTGTGATAATATGAACAACTCAAAATCTATAAAAGTTTTGTTTTAAAATGAATTTTCTATTATTTTGTCTAGAATTAGTAGATTTAAACAGTAAAAGAAATAAGATCTGCATGTAATTTCTGGAAATAACAGGAGAGACTAAAGAGAATAAAACTAATACTGCAGAGCATCTTTGCTGTAAGACTTCATCCTGGGAGGATGGAGGACTAAGGTTAAGCCCAATGAATAAATTGCTCTTGTAACCCAGAACAGAAACAGTTATCTGGAAAACCTGAATAATGACCTTCAAATGATTTCT
>NW_011237734.1:0-616 GCF_000146605.3 Meleagris gallopavo | reverse complement strand
CTTGTTCTGCCTGAGTTTTCCGGTCAGAGACTGGCTGCGCGTCACTGCTGCCTTCCTGCAACAGCTCCTTCTGCACAGTCTCTTGCTCAGTGCCTTTAGTCCCGCCAGGCACTGCCTTCCCCATTTTTCTCGTGGGTTTCCTTGGGACACGGGATGACCACCAGGCGTAATACCCTCCTCTAGGTGTAAACTTTCGTCTTTCCGGACCTGAACAGAATGCACGAAGTTAAATCTCCTGTGCCGAGGGCACGGCAAGGCCCTCCCTGGGGGCACTTCTGCAACCAAAGACCCAGGAAAAGTGTCCGTACACGACGGCATCGCTGGGGAGCACAGTGAGCATGCCGGGGGATCGTGCAAGGAAAGGCCATACACGCGCAGCACTTTGCTCTCACACCTGCCGGCCGAGAGACCTGGCCGACATTTTGGCCTTTGAGCTGGCAGCTCTCACAGGAACTAAAAAGCCATGGCATACCCGTGTGGTCTGCCGGAGTTTCACTCCTGGAACTCGCAGGGGAAGCTGGATGACCTTCACTTCCAGTCGCACCTGCAAACAAGCACAGGACAGAGCGACTCAGACGTTCTGCCAGTCAGAATGACAGAGCATGCAATTAAAACA
>NW_011237733.1:0-465 GCF_000146605.3 Meleagris gallopavo | reverse complement strand
ACTTGCAGCCCAGAAGGCCAACTGTATCCTGGGCTGCATTCAAAGAGGAGCGACCAGCAGGGAGAGGGAGGTGATTGTCCCCCTCGACTCGGCTCTGGTGCGGCCCCCATGTGCAGCACTGCGTCCAGGCCTGGGGCTCCAGCACAGGAATGATGTGGAGCTTTTGGAGCAGGTCCAGAGAAGGGCCACGAAGATGATCAGAGGGCTGGAGCACCTCTCTTTAGAAAGAAAATGTTGAGGGGAACTGGGATTGTTTCTGTGGGAGAAGAGAAAAGCTCTGGAGATAGCTCATGACAGCCTTCCAAGACTCGAAGGGAGCGCATAAGCAGGAGGGGGCAACGGCTGTTTAGGAGGGTGGATAGCGATAGGACAAGGGGAAATGGTTTTGAAGTGAGACAGGGGAGGTTTAGGTTGGTTATTAGGAGGCAGCTTTTCACGCCCAGGGTGGTGACGCACTGGAATGTG
>NW_011237732.1:0-553 GCF_000146605.3 Meleagris gallopavo | reverse complement strand
TTGGAAGGTGCAGGTAGGATCCAGGTGGTGTGGCCTACTTGCACCTTGGGGGAGATGGTTGGAGATGGGAGGCTCAGTAGTCCCTCCAGTAATAGGTACATGACCTACTGATGTTGTGGCCAACACTCCGATCTTCACTGCTAAAGGGACTCCCATCGTGTCCCTATGGCAGATCAGGACACCCCCTTTGGTGCCCGATATTATGATGCAGCCGCAAACATCCAGCCAGAAAGTGTGGTACAGGCGGCCAGGACGTGCCCCTGTACAAGCGGAAGTGTTGACCCAGGATAGAAACACGGCCTGTATGTTGCCCTGGAGGGCAGACCTTCCCCTCTTGGTACCTCTGAAACATCTGTATTTCTCCCCGTGAGTCTTTGAGCCTTCACGATCACCGGAAGGAATGAAATGTCATCAAAACGTTCCAGTGTTACTGTCAGATCATGTGTAACACCCGGTGATGGTCTGCATGGGACTGATGGAACATAGGACGGACCTGCACCTCACGACCGTATGCCTCCAGTAACATCATCGAGCGCTGGCCCGTAGAAGGAAG
>NW_011237731.1:0-490 GCF_000146605.3 Meleagris gallopavo | reverse complement strand
AACTGCACGGAGAGATGTGTTGGTCTCGGTGGAAACAGCAAGGAAGTGGAATGTGCCATTTCCCGGCACTGCCCCGGAACCTCACTTTGCTGACTGGTCATTGTCTGCCCAGCAGGTAAGGGCGATGCACACCCGCCAGCGTTTACCCATTCCAGAGCCCGGCACAATAGGGTTCCCCCAGAGCTCTGAATTGCGCTTCATGGTGCCCAGAAGGCTGCCTATCCTCTTTGTTCTGTGTCTTGCTTGTCTCTGGTCTTGCACTGTTTTCACTATTACATTCTCTTGTCCTCCTATTTTTGTGTTCCTTGCCCCATTCTCTTGGCCTAATGTCCCCTTGGCTTTGTGTTGCCACATTCATGTCGGCATTCAGTTTTGGCGTTCCCTGCCGTATTGTCTGGGCCGTCATCCTTGGCATTTCCTTCCATGTTCTCTTGGCCCTTGCCTTTGCCTGGGCATTCCCTTGCCCTCCTGTTTTGTGGCAACACCTGGG
>NW_011237730.1:0-403 GCF_000146605.3 Meleagris gallopavo | reverse complement strand
GAGAAACATGGATTGAATGCACAGGCACACAAGAATAGAACAATAACGAAAAAAGAATAACAAAAGAACCAAAGTAGACAAAAAAAAACCCAAAAAACAAAAACCCCAACAACCCAAAAGAACTAATAATTAAAAGAACACTGATAACCATCAAGAACCATAATGACAAGTCAACACAAGCTTTAAATGACCCCTTCTGTGGTGTCTTCACTCTGAGTGACTGCTCTAAGTCAGCTGAATACTGACACCGAACTGGATTCAGTGCTAATGAAGTGTGATTTCTTGAGCCTCTCTCAATGGAAAAATCCGTGTTCAAGTATTTGGCTATTTTACTTATACTCTTCATTCAGGTTTCTTTCTTAATGTTTGTATCCTACAACAACATCAGTGTGTACTTAAGTTC
>NW_011237729.1:0-620 GCF_000146605.3 Meleagris gallopavo | reverse complement strand
TGGGGCTCCAGCACAGGAATGATGTGGAGCTTTTGGAGCAGGTCCAGAGAAGGGCCACGAAGATGATCAGAGGGCTGGAGCACCTCTCTTAGAAAGAAATGGTTGACGGGAACTGGGGATTGTTTGGTGTGGGAGAAGAGAAAGCTCTGGAGATAGCTCATGACAGCGTTCCAAGACTCAAAGGGAGCGCATAAGCAGGAGGGGGCAACGGCTGTTTAGGAGGGTGGATAGCGATAGGACAAGGGGAAATGGTTTTCAAGTGAGACAGGGGAGGTTTAGGTTGGTTATTAGGAGGCAGCTTTTCACGCACAGGGTGGTGACGCACTGGAATGTGTGCTTGAGAGTCACTTCCAGGATGATCTGCTCCATGATCCGTGACCAGCACAGAGGTGAGACTGACATGCTGGTAGTTCCCCGCGTCACACTTTCTATCCTTCCTAAGAGGTGTGCTGTCACCTTTTTCTCCTCAGCAGGGACTTGACCTGACTGCCTCGACTTGTGAAATACCATGGAGAGTGGCTCGGTGACTGCAGCGGTGAATTCCCTCGGAACTCTGGGACTCATCTCGTCAGGACCCAAAGACTCCTGGCTGTTTGGGTCCTCAGGTGGTCCAGAACCTG
>NW_011237728.1:0-384 GCF_000146605.3 Meleagris gallopavo | reverse complement strand
GCAGCGTGGCCGGCCTTGGGCAGCAAGCAGGTGGCAGAAGGAAGTCGCGGAGCCGATCCACGAGGAAGCAGCAAGATTCAGGTAGCAGGCCCAGGGGAATCCGCCAGCACGCAGGAATTCGGTGGTGAGGGATCTGATGGCAGACACCTTTCTCATGGTTTTCGGTTCCTCCTTTTATCCTCCTTTTTCTCCTGCCTACATGACATCCCTGGGCGCTTGAGCAAGAGTCATGTGCTATCCCCCCGAGATGGCCATCATCCTGAGATAAGTCCACACAAAAGACCGCTTCACAGCTATTTAGCTGCAGCTTATCTTCCTCTCCTTGCCCCTGGCCTTGTCCATCAAAGTTCTCCAGACAAAGGATTTCACCACCTTTGCCCAGGA
>NW_011237727.1:0-444 GCF_000146605.3 Meleagris gallopavo | reverse complement strand
GCTCTGCTGCACCTGTTGGACACAATACAGTCATGAAGGCACTGCCCTGCATCCGGGCCTCTTGCACAAACCTGTGCTCCTTGCTCGGAGCACATGGCTGCACTCTGTGCACCATGTTGCTTACCACCAGAGAAGGCTCAGGTACCCAACTACCATTTTTGGCTTCCATCTTGTCTGATAACTGCTCATGATGCACAGCCCTCATCTTTGCTTTGGTTTGGTGAGGTGGGGACTGCCATTGCTTCCTCAGTCCCACACACCCTTCCCATCCCACACTGCCATGGGAGATCAGGTTCTGGACCACCGGAGGACCCAAACATCCAGGAGTCTTTGGGTCCTGACGAGATGAGTCCCAGAGTTCCGAGGGAATTCACCGCTGCAGTCACCGAGCCACTCTCCATGGTATTTCACAAGTCGAGGCAGTCAGGTCAAGTCCCTGCTGAG
>NW_011237726.1:0-467 GCF_000146605.3 Meleagris gallopavo | reverse complement strand
GAGCTGCTAATTTTACAGGGTTGGGGATTTTTAAGCAGGTTTCCAGCCTCTCCTTTGAATTCTTTATGCGGATTTTCAATGCTCACCTGATCACGTTATTAATCTCCGTGAATGTACTGCTCACCATTTCACTTATTATTAGTATTTATTATATTTTGAGGAAGTCTGCCCCAAAACCAGTAAATACTGAGTGGCAGGGAATGTGGAGAGGCCTGGGTGAGACTTTAGAGAGATGGAAATCTTCGGTGTCATGGAACTTTACTCCAGAACACCTGAAAGACCCTGAAAATTTAAACAGATATTTGAGACAGGAATGTCGTGGCTCAGGAAGATCTGAGGAGGCCCAAATTGTTTGGGGCCTGGCTAATGCTTACCGGGGCCTTATTCAATACTATCCTGGAGAGGGAGAGAGTTTGTGAAATTGAAAAGGAGAGTCTCAGGGAAACAGTGCAAAATGAGCGAGAGAG
>NW_011237725.1:0-462 GCF_000146605.3 Meleagris gallopavo | reverse complement strand
CCGTCAGGAGCCAGCAGCACAAAGGCAGCGTGTTTCTGCGAAGGCCACAGCGTAAGCACACGTGAACTTGGAAGGACTCCTTTGTGTGTCTGCAGGAACTGGTTTTTGAGTGGAGAATTTTCTGGAGTTGTTTCCAGTTGTTGCTCGGAGGAGCTGAGGCTTTTCTCCTCGTGTCTTTGCAGGAGAGCAGAGCGGAGGGAACGTCTGTGGTGAGATGCTCAGGTGAAATTGCCTTCCCGCCCCAGCAGCCTGTTTGTGTCCATGTGATGCCCGGTGGAGAGAAGCCTGGTGTTCTGTGAGTAAGCCTGGCAGACGGAATAATGGTTCTGGCCTTTTGGGCAAGTGTGTGAGGAGAGGTCTTTGGACAGGCTGTCCTTTTGTTGGTTGTTTTTTGCAGGGAAATGCCATTTCAGTTGTTAGTTGCGATGGTTGTTGGTGGTTGTTTGCAAAATATTGGTCATG
>NW_011237724.1:0-591 GCF_000146605.3 Meleagris gallopavo | reverse complement strand
GTGATCCGACTCCCCCACTGCTGACCATCCACAGCTAGATCAAGTTGCTCAGAGTCTGAGCCAGGCTCACCTGAAAGGGCCAGCACATCCACCATGTCTCTGGCAACCTGTGCCGCTGCCTCAGCACCCTCACTGTACAAGACATTTCCTTTAGATTTCACCTCCATTTTCCCTTGTTCTTTCCTTTAGGTATTGAAAGGCTGTTACCAGGTTCCCTTGGAGCCTTCACTTCTCCAGGAGGCTGAACAGCCCAGCTCTCCTTGCTTACAGGAGAGGGGTTCCATCCTTGGGTTCGTGTTTGTGGCTGTACTCTGGATGCACTCGCACAGCTCCATGTCTCCCTGCACTGAGGACTCCACATCTGGACGCAGCACTGCAGGTGAGGCCTGACCAGCGCAGAGCAGAGGGATGGGGATCTCCTCCCTTGGCCCGCTGACTGCGCATCTTTGGATGCAGCCCAGGATACGGTTGGCTTTCTGGGCTGGAAGGGCCCACTGCTGGCTTGTGTCCAGCTCCCACCCACCAGTACACCCAGGCCTTATGGAGCAGGACTACGCTCAGTCCTTTCATCCCCTAGCATGTTTTGGTGGT
>NW_011237723.1:0-392 GCF_000146605.3 Meleagris gallopavo | reverse complement strand
ACAGAGAACAGGCGTCTGCTGCCAAGCTCCCTGGAAATGCCGGTTCTCTCTCCCACCCTCTCCAGGCATTCGGCTGGCCATCTCTAAGAGGGCACGCGTGTTCCGGGGCTGTCTGCTGCCTGAAGAGCATCCAGCCAAACGAACGTGGAACCCAAGGCCAAGCACCAGACCCGGGCTGAGTAAAGGCAGCAAAACCCGCCCCATGGTCTTCACGGAGCTCGAGGGCCAGCCTGGTGCCCAAAGGGAGCAAGCGAGCGCTGCAGCCAGCAAGCTGCCGATGGGCCAAAATGCCTGAAGTTTAGGGCTAAGGAGTTCAGGCCAGCACAGGGAGGACCGCAGAAGATGGCAGACTCGGCACCTGACGCTGAGGCCAGCCTGCCCGAGGGGCCACC
>NW_011237722.1:0-307 GCF_000146605.3 Meleagris gallopavo | reverse complement strand
CTCTCTCTCTCTCTCTCTCTCTCTCTCTCTCTCTCTCTCTCTCTCTCTCTCTCTCTCTCTCTCTCTCTCTCTCTCTCTCTCTCTCTCTCTCTCTCTCTCTCTCTCTCTCTCTCTCTCTCTCTCTCTCTCTCTCTCTCTCTCTCTCTCTCTCTCTCTCTCTCTCTCTCTCTCTCTCTCTCTCTCTCTCTCTCTCTCTCTCTCTCTCTCTCTCTCTCTCTCTCTCTCTCTCTCTCTCTCTCTCTCTCTCTCTCTCTCTCTCTCTCTCTCTCCTCTCCTCTCCTTCCTCCTTCCTTCCTTCCTCCCTTCC
>NW_011237721.1:0-454 GCF_000146605.3 Meleagris gallopavo | reverse complement strand
TGCTCTGATGCTCCAGCTGACCCCAGCGCCCAGATCTCACCCTGTGACCCAGATCTCACCCCTCGTGACCCCAGATCTCACCCCCGTGACCCCAGATCTCACCCCCGTGACCCCCAGATCTCACCCCCGTGACCCCAGATCTCACCCCCGTGACCCCAGATCCCACTCCCGTGACCTGGATCTCACCCCAGTGCCCCGGGTCTCAGCCCAGCACCCTTCTGGCATTTCCCCACAGAGAGATTCCCTCGAGGAGAGCTGACGGTGCCTCTGACACCCGACGCCATTTTCGCTACTGCGACTGTGCCGCCACCGGACCCCGCCTGGATGCAGCCCACCGTCCGCGGACCGATGCCGGTACCACCCCAACCCTTCCCTGTCCCCACTGCCGCCCACCTGGCACCTCAGGCCTCTGCCTGCCCTGGGCTACCAGCTGTCTGGGGACGGGCAGCGCAGC
>NW_011237720.1:0-402 GCF_000146605.3 Meleagris gallopavo | reverse complement strand
GTCTTTTGGGGGGATGGCAAGTGCACTGAAGGGCTGCTAGGTGTAAGAGCAGCATCTGAATCTGGAGACTGCGTTCCTTTGGGGTGTGGGGTGAGGCCCTTAGGAATGGGGTGAGTGATTCCTGCTTGATTTCAGAGCTGTGAGCTCTGCTTTTCTGGAGGATCTGAAGCTGGATGGCTGTAATTAATAGGGCTATGTGCTAATTGCATCCGTGCGGTGTTTTTTAAGGGCATTGTGTGCATCCTTGTTGTGTTGTAAATTATGTTCTGCGTCTCTTCTGATTTCATTTTGCAGCCTGATGGAGTTGAAGGATTGCCTGGGCTCCTCCAGTCAGTGGTGTGAGATGTGTCCAGCAGGTAATGAACATCATGCACCCCATGTTGGTGCGCTGCTTGTATGCAG
>NW_011237719.1:0-328 GCF_000146605.3 Meleagris gallopavo | reverse complement strand
GATCATAGCTTCGGTATTACCGAAATTAGACTCATCCACCCGCCTGAAGTAAGAAATATCGTCCTATTCCGCGCTTTTTATTAGCCAATCAAATTTCCTTCGGATCTCCATTTGTGATTTGCGAAAGGGGGGAAAAAAAAGTAAAAAAATAAATTATCTATATCTATATATGTAATTCCTCGAAAAAGCTGAGTTTGAGCGGATTGCTTATTTTGCCTTAATTTATTATTCTAATCACAGCCGCCGCCGCGCGATAATGCATCCATTAGGCGAAAAAATTCGTTTAGATTTTATACTCGAAAATGGGCACAGATGATTTTGTAGAGAC
>NW_011237718.1:0-535 GCF_000146605.3 Meleagris gallopavo | reverse complement strand
GTGGATGGTCAGCATGGGGCAGTCGGATCACATCGCAAACCTACCTGCATACAAGCAGCGCACCAACGATGGGGGTGCATGATGTTCATTACCTGCTGGACACATCTCACACCACTGACTGGAGGAGCCCAGGCAACCCTTCAACTCCATCAGGCTGCAAAATGAAATCAGAAGAGACGCAGAACATCATTTAAAACACAACGAGGATGCACACAATGCCCTTAAAAAACACCCACCGCATGGATGCAATTAGCACATAGCCCTATTAATTACAGCCATCCAGCTTGAGATCCTCCAGAAAAGCAGAGCTCACAGCTCTGAAATCAAGCAGGAATCACTCACCCCATTCTAAGGGCTCACCCCACACCCCAAAGGAAGCAGTCTCCAGATTCAGATGCTGCTCTTACACCTAGCAGCCCTTCAGCGCACTTGCGATCCCCCCAAAAACAGAAGATCACAGCCCTGAAAGAAAAAAGAAACCACTTACCCCATTCCAAGGACCTATACTCCCCCACACTCTCAAGTGAAGGAAGCA
>NW_011237717.1:0-372 GCF_000146605.3 Meleagris gallopavo | reverse complement strand
AGCCTCTCCGCAAGGCTGCGCTTCCGTGGAAGGCCTCTGCCATCAGCCTCTTGCACAGAGAAATCTGGAAATATTTGAAGAGCATCTGACTGGAGGAAGACCTTAGCTCAGTCAACCACCACCTTCACGTCTTCAAGCGTCGTTTCTTAAATTTGCCTTTCCGCTCTAAAATGTTGTGCTTTTCCTCCAGCCAACACAAACTGCAGTGCACTTTCCTCTCCTCTCCTCCATCAAACACACCCTTTCATGCAGCCCTATTCAGATGAAGGTACCCAAAACTGCAGCTCACAGCGTTCGTACCCACACAGGCTTTCCGTTCCCCCTTTCTCAGTAAGATTCAATCAAATCCCACGCTCCATCCCTAAAACAAAA
>NW_011237716.1:0-434 GCF_000146605.3 Meleagris gallopavo | reverse complement strand
GTACTTCATCTCACTTGAAAAGAGTCACCTCTGATTGCGAAGTGCTCTCTCAGGCAGTTGCTTATGAGTTAATCAGCTGAGAAGAATCTCGTCACTCCTGGAGCATCTGGAAGTAGTGATGGCATGACTATACAGCCTAGTTCAGACTGGATTCCATAAAGGATCCCAGATAGGACAGGTCAACTATGAACTTGGTCAGTTATAAGCTGAACTACCTGATTCTTTATACCTGTCTAGAAAAAAAACACATGTAAAGCCAGTTTTGCACGTTTGCTGATGCTTTGCTCTTCCTTTTTTGTTTTGTTGTGGTGAAGAACTTTGGCACAAAATAGGAATTTTAGACCAGATGAATAAAATGCAGAGGTCCCTAGGTGCCACTGATTTCAGTTTAACTCAAATGGATGTGTGAACCAAAGTCTTGATATCTTACATAT
>NW_011237715.1:0-600 GCF_000146605.3 Meleagris gallopavo | reverse complement strand
TTTACAGAGGGCAGATCTCACTAGTTGTCCAAATTACAATATTTATAAATAAGTGTCAGATAGTAGTCTTTGATTGTTTTTCTGCTAAAAGTAGCAGTTTGGACAGTGTGCTATGTTTGCCGTTCTTTCAAAATTCATGTGTCCTTAAATCTTTTTTTTTTTTAAAGCTCAGCATTATTAAAAACTTATAAAGTCTCTTCCTCTGCTGCCTCAAATTCTGAAATGAATGTTTACGCTGAAATGAAAAAAAGTTCAAATGCTGCTGGAAAATGTTAAACTACCAAATAAATCAAATACAGAGGGACTCCTTTAATCTGTATTGGAAAGTTTAGAGGAACTGCAGATCAGCAAAATTTGGAAACCACTTTGTTATTCTGATTTGGATAAATGCACTCCTTGGTTATGGTTTGAGTAACCTGACAGTCTAGTTGAAGAATTTTTAAAGGAAATATTTTAGAATTCACTTTTAATCAAACAGTCAATAAATAATGTAACCAACATACTAAGTCTTAGAAAACTGTTATCAGTGAACAACTGTTGAAAATTTAGAAAGGGACAAAAAGTAAGTAGGGATAAATCCAATCCAGGTTATTAATACTT
>NW_011237714.1:0-478 GCF_000146605.3 Meleagris gallopavo | reverse complement strand
TTTCTGAGCATGAGAGCGAAGGAGTGCGATTCCGATGCCGGACAAGGTGCGAATTCAGCCTCCTGCACTACCTGCGAGTGGGCGGTTTTTCTCCGCAGTCCTGAAAGGATCTCTCCCTCTTTCTGAAACGTTCTCCCTGAGAGCACTACGTCTGTGCTCCTCGAACTTGCAGGTGTCTTATTAGAGAAGGTTTTCCCTTCCACTCTATTCCTGTCTGAATGCAGATGTGTAGCAGTGGAGAACCTCACAGGGACGAATTGTGCCTCGAAATAAAGGCAGAGACATAGAATTCAGAGCTAGTCGAGTGCATTCTGCATGTAGCCAAGGCGAAGTGCAAACCGCTCCTTTCCGATGTGCGCACAGGAGCCCGCTCACTCGTCGGAGAAAAGCAGCCGGCTGAAGTGGCTCGTTCTCGGCAAGCGAGAAACACGAGACCGCTGCTGACGGCAGAAAGCGGCGTTCGGGGAGAAGCGCGATT
>NW_011237713.1:0-378 GCF_000146605.3 Meleagris gallopavo | reverse complement strand
ATTTATTTTGGTTTACTGAAAATTAACAGGGCATTTGGGAAATACTATTATTGTAAAAGCCTGTTTCACTATTTGTTTGGCAATACTAGAGCTATATAAGTAGAAAACAAGAGAACTTTTTTTCCCTCTGTTGTTGATATTAGCAGAAAACAATGCAGCTGGTAATGTTAATGATACCCTATATCCTCAACAAAGATGAAAGATGTTAAGCAAAGTTGTAATAGGCTTACCCATATGAAACAGCCATACTGGATAGATTAGCTTAGTATCCAGACACAGTAAAACCACCACCACCCCCTTTCCTTTTTTCCACAAACAATATTCCATACCACAGCCTAGTAGGTCTGCAGGGTCTCAAAGCTTTGTATAAGACAGCTT
>NW_011237712.1:0-394 GCF_000146605.3 Meleagris gallopavo | reverse complement strand
CGGCACAGCCTGGCTGCCTCTGCCCCCCAGAGAGCAGCCATGTGCTGAAATAGCTGTGGGAAAGCCTCCACCGCCTTCCCCAAGCTAAAAATAAGGCTGGCGGTGAGTGCAGGGAGATATTTATAACCCAGGAGCCCTGGCAGACCCAGCTCGGTCCCTGGGAGGAACCCCCATGTCCCCCGTGGTGCCAAGGACTCCCCCGTGCCCAGAGCAGGATCTGGTGCTGGTGGGGAGCTCTTGCACTTGGCAGCCCCTCCCTTGGGTGCTGCACTGCGTGGAATGCTGCCTTCCCCTTGCTGTGCCACTGGGGCCAGGCTTTCTCAGCATCCTCCTGAGGTCACTTTGGGACTGGGTGCTTTCTGTATTGGCGGCAGAACACCCACTGGTTCTGCAG
>NW_011237711.1:0-606 GCF_000146605.3 Meleagris gallopavo | reverse complement strand
TTGGACACCTGGGCACGCTGTCGGCTCACGTTCAGCCAAGCATCAACCACCACCCCCACGGGTCCCCTTTCCTCTTCACAGTCATCCTGCCACTCATCTCCAAGCCTATAGCGCTGCATGGGGTTACTGTGGCCAAAGTGCAGGACCCGGCACTTGGCCTTGTTGAACCTCATCCCATTCACCTCAGCCAAATAAGCGATCCAGCTTATCTAGATCCCCCCTGAAGGGGCCTCCCTACCCTCAGGCAGGTCGACGCTACCTCCCAGCTTGGTGTCATCTGCAAACCTACTGAGGGTGCACTCAATCCCCTCATCCAGGTCATCAGGAAAGATATTAAACAAGATGGGCCCCAGTACCGACCCCTGGCAGACACCACTTGTAACGGATCACCAGCCGGACGTAACTCCATGGCCCTCTAAGCAGTTCCTTACCCAAAGAAGGCTGTGCCTGTCCAGGCCACGGGCAGCCAGTTTCCCCAGGAGAATACTGTGAGAGACCGTGTCAAAGGCTTTGCCGATGCAGTCTAAGCAGACTACATCAACAGCCTTTCCCTCGTCTAGCAGTCTGGTCGCCCAGTCGTAGAAGGAGATGAGGTTGGTCAAGCAC
>NW_011237710.1:0-483 GCF_000146605.3 Meleagris gallopavo | reverse complement strand
CTGCTGTCACTCAGCTGGAGGTTGGCAGGGTGCTGTGCCTGCTGTCTGCAGCTGCTTCCGGCTGTCATCTGCAAGACCCCTGTAAGTGCACTGGGTTCAAACAGATAACACAAATGAGAAAGCAGCATGAAATAAGGGTTGTTTTTTGTGGGTTTTTTTTTTTTTTTTTTACTTCTCAGGCTTCAATCTCCAACAAACCTGGTTCTGCTGTGCAGAGCAGGTGGTAGCAATGCAGTGGCATGACCAAGGGTGCAGCCTGGCTCCACCCCTCCCGAGCTTCGTGGAAGGGCTGGCTGCCCCAGGGCAGGAGCTGTGCTTGGAGCTGTGCTCCTGTGTGCTGCCTTTGTGTGCCCTGTTCCTCAGATAGGGGTAAGTATTTCTGTGGTTATTTACTGGGTGGGGTCCTTTGTGTTTCTTGGGTAACTTCAAGCTGTGTCTGCTCCTGCCTGTGTGTGCCCTTTTGGGTTAAGGGTTGCCCTTCAG
>NW_011237709.1:0-415 GCF_000146605.3 Meleagris gallopavo | reverse complement strand
TGGGGTCAGTACGGGGCGCGTATGGGGTGGATGTGGGTCTCTGTGAGGTCTCTCTGGATCCCCATGCTGTTCCCAGATCTCCCAGCAGGGGGCGCTCTTGGGCCGTTTGGGGCAGCGCTGCTGACGTCATCACGGGACGGAAGCGTCCGTGTGTGGCACCCGAGGGGCGGGGCTCCGGTGAGGGGGCGGGCCCTCATTGGGTGGTGTTTGCCCCTGGAGGCGGGGCTTACGGGGAGTGGGTATGGCCCGAACGAGTGGGCGAGACTTTGTTGGATGGTGTTTACCTCTGGGGCGGGGCTTATGGGAAGGGGCGGGGCTTAACCGAGGGGTGGGGCCTCGTTGGGTGGTATTTGCCCCTGGGGCGGGCTTAACCGGGGGTGGGCTTCAAACGGGCGGTGTTTGCCCCCATTTGGGC
>NW_011237708.1:0-376 GCF_000146605.3 Meleagris gallopavo | reverse complement strand
GGGAACAAACCCGGAGCTCTGCTTCACGCACCCCACAGCCTCAGCGTTGCAAGCTGAGGTGCCTTGCTGTTCTTGCAGTCATCCCAATCCCTGTGAATGAAGACTCCACAGGCAGTCGAGGCGTTGAGTGAGCACGAGTGTGCTTTTATTATTATGTAAAAGACAGGAGGGCGTGAGAGGTCCGGGTAAAGATGGGAATCATCCTCCCCTGGATGGAAAGGTCACGGAGAGAGCGGCTCAGAGCTCTCAGTGCTGCTGCCCGGTGCCTGGGGCTGGAGGCCTGATTCTAAGTCCCCTTCCAACAGGCTCTGCTTCTCCTCGCTGATGCTGACCTGCTCCTGCATGGATGTGCTGCTGTCGGGGCACTCGGACTGTG
>NW_011237707.1:0-498 GCF_000146605.3 Meleagris gallopavo | reverse complement strand
TCTAATTGTTTGCTTCTCGAGGATATGATTTTATAAGATCATACTGTATCTAGTCATCCAAACCATACTGAATAGACAATTAAAAAAAAAAAAAAAGAATACACTAAATATAGTTAACACAGCTTGGTTCTGTCTTCTTGTAACTCCCTACGGGCAATGGAAAAGGAGCCCAGAAAACAATTTGTTTATTATAAGCAGGTCAGTCCTCCAGGGAATTCGTGGAATCATGCAGTGGGAGAAGACAATCATGGCACTGAAATGGTGGGTAATTTTATTTGTTCCACTTGATGGTCACAGTGGCATCATGCTGGCCAATTACTCTTGAGTCAGCAGGTTTCAGAGGTTAAGACCCCCTTGTGGGTTGTAGCACTGCAGGCAAAGTATTCAGGCCAGATTGAAACCGTTTCAACAGCAGAGACGCCAGCCTTCTTCTCCCTTGGAGATCTCCTTTTTTCAACTGTGTACGAGACACACATGTGATAAAATAGGCATGTCTCT
>NW_011237706.1:0-502 GCF_000146605.3 Meleagris gallopavo | reverse complement strand
TCGAACAGCATTTCCACCACAGCCATTTCCCTCAAGTACTGGATACCCTTTTCAACTGTATCCCATCTTTTCATCACAGGCTTCAAGCCGTCTTTGAAGCGATACCTTTCTTTCACGGCTATTAGCACTCGTTCCCAAAGGGAGGCAGACTCATCCAAACATCGACCAATTCCTCGATCAATAGCTGGGTCTCTGGCAATGGCTCCTAGTTGGCGAGCTTCATTACCATCTAGAAACAAGCTATTGGCCCCGCGGTCCCAACAACGAACCAACCAGGAAACAATAGTTTCATTCGGGCCCCGTGTGAACTCCTTTCTTGAACCTTGGATTTCAGTCATCTTCAGGGGCCGACGAGTAGTAATAAGGATGTCCTCATCATCAGTCTCTTCTGCATGTCTCTTAGTTTTCCTTTTGCTTTTCGTGATGGTGGTGGTTCTGAGGAGGGCCCCTCGCCTGGATCTTCCTCCTCCTCCGCCTCCGCTTCTTCTTTTCCGTTCTAGAC
>NW_011237705.1:0-552 GCF_000146605.3 Meleagris gallopavo | reverse complement strand
CTACATTTTCTGCAATTTTTAGGGTCTCAGTGCACAGAGTGAATTCTCCCAGGAATTTGTAGCATTACCACTCTGCTGTGAGGGACAGGCTGTATGGTTACCAAATGGCTGTAGATAACATGAGAAGAATTCTGGTGTCCCCACTGTGGAGAGGGGGGAGGCAAAAGAGAGAGAGAGGCTTACAGGTTTCATTTCCCCAGGCAGTCTTCTCCTGGTAGAGTACAATCATACACACTGTTTCCCAGGCATCCTTATTCCACCTCAATGGAAAGGGGACCACCTGGGCAACTGATTGCCCTGAAGCACAAGCATAACAATTGCTATGTTTGAGAATTTGGACATATTTTACCCATTCTAACCAGGCATTCACATCCTCATACTCTGTTTCTACCTCAAGTGTGTGTTGGGAGTTCCTTTATTTTCTGAAGTTACAATGGGGTTACTGAGATAGTGCCCCTCTCCTTTTACAGAGTCCCTCTCTTCTTGGGTATGGTTAATAACATTGGGCTGTGGTTTCCATACAGCCATCTTGAATCTGGCCACTGGGTCTTT
>NW_011237704.1:0-535 GCF_000146605.3 Meleagris gallopavo | reverse complement strand
CGTACCAGCATGTCAGTCTCACCTCTGTGCTGGTCACGGATCATGGAGCAGATCATCCTGGAAGTGACTCTCAAGCACACATTCCAGTGCGTCACCACCCTGTGCGTGAAAAGCCTGCCTCCCTAATAACCAACCTAAACCTCCCCTGTCTCACTTCAAAACCATTTCCCCTTGTCCTATCGCTATCCACCCTCCTAAACAGCCGTTGCCCCCTCCTGCTTATGCGCTCCCTTTGAGTCTTGGAAGGCTGTCATGAGCTATCTCCAGAGCTTTCTCTTCTCCCACACAAACAATCCCAGTTCCGTCAACATTTCTTTCTAAGAGAGGTGCTCCAGCCCTCTGATCATCTTCGTGGCCCTTCTCTGGACCTGCTCCAAAAGCTCCACATCATTCCTGTGCTGGAGCCCCAGGCCTGGACGCAGTGCTGCACATGGGGCCGCACCAGAGCCGAGTCGAGGGGGACAATCACCTCCCTCTCCCTGCTGGTCGCTCCTCTTTGAATGCAGCCCAGGATACAGTTGGCCTTCTGGGCTGC
>NW_011237703.1:0-399 GCF_000146605.3 Meleagris gallopavo | reverse complement strand
GCTCTCTCTCTGCCTGCGCTGCTTCGCTTGCGCTTCTCTGCCTGCGCTGCTTCGCTTGCGCTTCTCTGCCTGCGCTTCTCGCCTGCGCTTCTCTGCCTGCGCTTCTCATCTCAGCGTTGTGGTAAGGCCGATCCACTATCAATTTCACATTCTCTCTCCTTATAAAATTCTGTTGATACCATATTTAGTAAATTACTTGTTTACCTCAGATTGTTGCCACTGTTTTCAATTATTTCGGGGTCCCTTATTTTTTCCCGGGGGCGCGGATCCGCGGATCCCTCCGCCCTTCTAGTCACGGAACCGGGCCGAACCAGCCCGTAAACCGTTGACATTCTTGGTGGAGAATGCGGGCAACAGTTGCTTTTAGCTTTTGAACAAATCTCTCTCTCCGCTCTCAGA
>NW_011237702.1:0-434 GCF_000146605.3 Meleagris gallopavo | reverse complement strand
AGGAGGGGGCAACGGCTGTTTAGGAGGGTGGATAGCGATAGGACAAGGGGTAAATGGTTTTCAAGTGAGGACAGGGGGAGGTTTTAGGTTGGTTATTAGGAGGCAGCTTTTCACGCACAGGGTGGTGACGCACTGGAATGTGTGCTTGAGAGTCACTTCCAGGATGATCTGCTCCATGATCCGTGACCAGCCCAGAGGTGAGACTGACATGCTGGTAGTTCCCCGCGTCACACTTTCTATCCTTCCTGAGAGGTGTGCTGTCACCTTTTTTCTCCTCAGCAGGGACTTGACCTGACTGCCTCGACTTCTGAAATACCATGGAGAGTGGCTCGGTGACTGCAGCGGTGAATTCCCTCGGAACTCTGGGACTCAACTCGTCAGGACCCAAAGACTCCTGGCTGTTTGGGTCCTCAGGTGGTCCAGAACCTGATCTG
>NW_011237701.1:0-453 GCF_000146605.3 Meleagris gallopavo | reverse complement strand
TTCCTATTTTGGCCGTTTCCCGTTGTCCTATCACCACGCACGGCTGAAAAGAGCTAGGCCTTGTTCCTTTGCCTCCGTCACCTTAGATAGAGACATTGATCAGATCCCCTCTGCGTCTTCTTTTCTCAAGGCTGAACAGGTCGCTCAGCCTTTCCTCATCAGAGAGGTGCTCCAGGACCTTTATCATCTTCATGGCCCTCGGCTGGACTCTTTCCAGGAGATCCCGACCTTTTTTTGTACCGGGGAGCCCAGAACCGGACGCAATACTCCAGGTGAGGCCTGACCAGGGCAGAGAGGAGGGAGAGGACTCACCTGCCTTGACCTGCTGGCCACGCTCCTTTGAATGCCCTTTAGGATCCCATTGGCCTTCTTGGCCACCAGGGCACCCTGCTGGCTCATGGCCAACCTGTTGTCCACCTGGACCTCCAGGTTCTGCACCGCAGAGCTCCTCTC
>NW_011237700.1:0-500 GCF_000146605.3 Meleagris gallopavo | reverse complement strand
GCTCGGTAATGAGGAGATGCTCTCTGTAGTGATGCTGGATGCAGTTGCCAAAACCAATTAGAATAGCTGAGAGAGAAAAACTAGTCAGTGTCACTTTTAATTTTATTTAACCTTCTTGATAGCATTAATGCATCTACAGGTCACAAATGTAAGCTTTTACTAGTGATGTTCTTAGGCATGCACACACTGGACAAAGTGTAAAGTAAGAGGCCCGATACCTTTAAATAAAAAAAATATGTATATACATTTAACACCTTATCTCAGGGAAAATAATGCTTACTTTTCACAGCACTTAACTGATCTTGGATAAACTTGATTAAACAGTAGTAATTTAATACTGCTAGTTTAAATTTTTTAATTTTTTAAATTTATTACTTATTTATGTATTTATTTGTTTTCCTCTGGAGCAAGGCATAACAAGAAGACACAAGCATTAGATTCAGTTGAAAGCAATTTTGAAGTACGTTCATTTCAGATGAGGACTGATATTTGATTTATGA
>NW_011237699.1:0-382 GCF_000146605.3 Meleagris gallopavo | reverse complement strand
GGGGTGCAGCCCTGCGAGCACAGCTGGGGGCAGTTTGGCTGTGGAGTGGGGCAGAGCCAGGCTCCACCCCTCCCTGATCCCATGTAAGGGCTGGGAAGAGTAGGGGCAGCATGTGAACCTGGGGAGTGCTTCCTTTGGAGTATGCCTTGTTCTTTGGTAATGGAGTGAGTGTTTATTTTTTTTTCTTTCCTCCATTGTGGAGCTGCTCTCTCTGTTTTTTAGCAGGGAACCCTGAGCGTACTTAAGGGCTGGTAGGTATTTGGACCTGGAAGCTGCTTCCTTCACTTGAGAGTGTGGGGAGTATTGGTCCTTGGAATGGGGTAAGTGGTTTCTTTTTCTTTCAGGGCTGTGATCTTGTCTTTCTGGGGGATGGCAAGTGCAC
>NW_011237698.1:0-446 GCF_000146605.3 Meleagris gallopavo | reverse complement strand
CTGGCAGGAACTGCAGTTTTCTCCTGGAAATACTGACCTTTTCTCCCAGAAATACCCGTTTTACTCCCCAAAAATACGACATTTTCTCACTGACATAGGTGTTTTCTCCAAAGAAATAAAACATTTCCTCCCAGAAATACCAGTTTTCTCCCAGAAATAGGACATTTTCTCAATGAACTTGCTGTGTCTTCTCAGAAATACCTGTTTTCTCCCAGAAATAGGACATTTTTCAACCAGAAACATGACATTTTCTTCCAGAAATACCAGTCGTCTGCCTAGAAATATGACATTTTTTCCCAGAAGTTGCAGTATTCTCCCCTGATATATGACGTTTTCTCCTAGAAATAAGTTTTCTCCAATTATAGATGACGTTTTCTCCCAGAAATACAAGCTTTCTCCATGAAAGATGACATTTGTGCCAGATATGCCAATTTTCACCTGACAAA
>NW_011237697.1:0-379 GCF_000146605.3 Meleagris gallopavo | reverse complement strand
GACCCAACCCGTTCCACTGTTCTGCGTTCCTGTGATGTAAGCACGGCCCCGGTGCAGTGCATCACAAGAGGAGCAGCCCGCCGGGGAGCCTCCAGCCGGCATCGCAGAGCCGTGAGGTCACAGCGCCCCGTCCTCTGGCTGTGCTGTGCCGTGAGCTCACAAGGCCTGGCTGTGACGCTGTGCTGTGCCGCAGGCATCGCTCTGTGCGACACTCACTGTGGCTGCAGCAGCGGTGGTGGAAGCGTGGTGCGAGTGTGGGGGGCCATGGCCCCTGCCCGCCTTGTTTTCCTCCTCCTCCTGATGGCCGTGTGTTTCCGGGAGACCTGTGCTGCTCCGTGGCGAGCACCGGGAGCAGGTGGGTGGGCAGAGATGGGACCAA
>NW_011237696.1:0-500 GCF_000146605.3 Meleagris gallopavo | reverse complement strand
GCGAATTCATCTCTGTTCCTCTGTTGTTCCATCTCGCAGAGGACAGCAAATACAATCCAGCAGATCTTACGCTACTGAGATGCAGGTGGAGAATTTGCAGCTTTAGTAGGAGGAAGATGAGAGAAAAACAGCTTTGAGTCTTGCACTTGACTAGAAATAAGTTAAATAGGTGCAAAACTTTCTTGCTTTTCGTGTAGATTGTCTTTTCTTTTTTTTTTTAGTCATCAGTAGTCTCTTGTGAATGATTTTGCATGTGTTAAGTATCAGATGAATTAGTTTGCTTTGGAGACAGATTTCTTATGTTGTGTTTTTGTGAAGCTTCACTGTAGTGCCTATCAGTTGTTCTAGTTATTTTTTTGTCATAATTATTTTCCTTGCTAATACTCCTTTAACGCTTTTCTGTTGTTGCTTTCTTTTCTGATGAAATTCCTCAGCTCCAACATGTATGTGTTCTTCAGTTCCTAGCTTATTTTCTTCTCTCCAACAGCTGTTTATCATTT
>NW_011237695.1:0-510 GCF_000146605.3 Meleagris gallopavo | reverse complement strand
TGTGAGTTAGTAAGCGTGGAGTAAAGTGTGAGCAGAACCCAGCGGAAGTTGTGCGCACGTCTGTGCCCGCGACGGGGGCCGTGGGCTTCCCTCCCCCCCGGCCCACAGAATGGGAAGGGAAGGGGAGACGGGACGGGGAGCTGGGAGCTGGGCTCCAGGAAGGAAGAAGAAGAACAAAGCGACAACGATCTGCGGCAAAACTGTTTTACTGAGTGCGATGGCGGAGTGCGAGTTAAGCCGACGCCATGGCGCCTCGTGGGAGCTGAGAGGAATAAATGAGAGGGGGACAGAGGGAGTTCCTGAGGCGGAGTCACACCTGGAAAGCTGGGAACGGCTTCCAATGACCCCAGTGACCCCAACGGCCCCGGTGACCCCAGGGACCTCACACGAACCCACCCCATTCCACTGACCCCACTGACCACAATGACCCCGAATGTCCTCACCTGACCCCAGTGACACCGGTGACCCCAACGACCCCACACTGACCCACGAAACCTCCCACGATCCCAA
>NW_011237694.1:0-315 GCF_000146605.3 Meleagris gallopavo | reverse complement strand
CGATATTTTTGGGTTAGGAAAGACGGCGTATTTTGCGGTATAAAATGTCGTATTATTGCGATAAAACTGGCATTTCTTGGAGAAAATATCATATTTTTGGGGAAAAATCTACTATTTCTTGGAAAAGGTGTCATATTTAAGGGAAGAAATCTGGTATTTCTGGAGAAAATGTCATGTTTGGGGATAAAATAAGTATTTCTGGTGAAAACGTAGAGTCTTCGGTGATAAAACTGGGATTTCTGGAGCAAAATATCATATTTGGGAGAAAACCCGTATTTCATGGAGAAAATGTCATGTTTTGGGGGCAAAATCTGA
>NW_011237693.1:0-545 GCF_000146605.3 Meleagris gallopavo | reverse complement strand
CCCTGAGTTCCTAAGATCAGGATGTATTTCTCTCCTCGGAACACAGTTCCAAATGAACTGTTAGTATAATTTCAGAAGTGTCCTTAGGATATTTTATGTACATCTATAACACTAACAGGTGATCTTAGTGCAGGTAGAGTTCCATATAAAACCCGGGCTTAGTTATCAATGCTGGATTTCATCTTGGTAAGGACGCTTTAAATAGGTGAAATGTAGACAGGCATCAACTCCCAGGTCACCTCGTTCAGTGCATCCTTACGTGGCATTTTGACTCATGTCGTGACCTTCACGCACAACGAATGTGGTACTCAGACATAATTTGAGCCAGAATGTGATGTGCCCACATTCAGAAATTGGGATTATACACTATGCTTACCAAACCTTGACGTTCTGGGGCCGCCTTCCGGTGGGGGTGCTGGGATGGGGGGACGGGCAGCAGCGCAGGAGCCGGGCGAGGGCGTGAGGAAGCGGTGCTCTGCAGGGCCGTGGCTCTGCTGCTGGCCGAGCGCGCTCTGCGCCTGGGGTGTCCCAGGGGAGCTCAGAAG
>NW_011237692.1:0-464 GCF_000146605.3 Meleagris gallopavo | reverse complement strand
GTGGATGGTCAGCGATGGGGAGTCGGATCACATCGCAAACCTACCTGCATACAAGCAGCGCACCAACATGGGGTGCATGATGTTCATTACCTGCTGGACACATCTCACACCACTGACTGGAGGAGCCCAGGCAATCCTTCAACTCCATCAGGCTGCAAAATGAAATCAGAAGAGACGCAGAACATAATTTAAAACACAACAAGGATGCACACAATGCCCTTAAAAAACACCCACCGCATGGATGCAATTAGCACATAGCCCTATTCATTACAGCCTTCCAGCTTGAGATCCTCCAGAAAAGCAGAGCTCACAGCTCTGAAATCAAGCAGGAATCACTCACCCCATTCTAAGGGCTCACCCCACACCCCAAAGGAAGCAGTCTCCAGATTCAGATGCTGCTCTTACACCTAGCAGCCCTTCAGTGCACTTGCCATCCCCAAAAAGACAAGATCACAGCCCTGAAA
>NW_011237691.1:0-505 GCF_000146605.3 Meleagris gallopavo | reverse complement strand
GATGGGGGGACAGAGGAAGGGGCGTGGCTTGGATCCGAGGGGGCGTGGCTTCAGGCAAGAGGCGTGTCCCAGCGCAGGATGTAGACCCGCACCCCTTCGTCACCCACAGGCCAATCCAGGTGCGGCGTTGGGTGAGGGGTGTGGCCTCGGCGCCATGGCGGTGATGGGGCGGAGCAACGGTAATGGGAGAGCTGCCGGAAGTGGAGGGCGGGCTTTGCGGGAAACGCCCACTTCCGGTCGTATGGCCACGCCTGCTCTCTTAGCTCCGCCCACCACTTGGCTTCCCAAAGGGGCCGATGGGAGCGACTGGTGGCCAATGGGTTGAACTGGTGGCCAACTGGTGGCCAATGGGTTGAACTGGTGGCCAACTGGTGGCCAACTGGTGGCCAAATGGGGGCAAACACCGCCCGTTTGAAGCCCCACCCCCGGTTAAGCCCCGCCCCAGGGGCAAACACCACCCAACGAGGCCCCACCCCTAGGTTAAGCCCGCCCTTCCCATAAGCCC
>NW_011237690.1:0-500 GCF_000146605.3 Meleagris gallopavo | reverse complement strand
GCACACTCTAGAGATTAAGTGGGAGTTTCATACCCCCTGGCATCCTCCATCATCAGGGAAGGTGGAACGGATGAATCAGACCATAAAAAGACACCTAACTAAGTTAGTCTTGGAGACTCGATTGCCTTGGACCAAATGTTTTGCCCTTGGCACTTCTCCGAATAAGGACAGCGCCAAGAAAAGATGTGGGGGTTTCTCCATATGAAATGTTGTTCGGATTGCCATATCTGGGAAAGAAAAATGAGATACCACAATTTGAAACTAAAGATGCATTTCTTAAAAACTATATACTTGGGTTATCCTCCTCCTTATCAGCTCTCAGAATCCAAGGACTATTAGCACAAACCCCGCCTCTGGAATTTCCAGTTCATCCATTTCAAGGAGGGGACTGGGTCCTGATCCAGACGTGGAAGGAGTCAAAACTACAGCCTGACTGGGAAGGACCATTCCAAGTACTTCTAACGACTGAAACAGCTGTGAGGACGGCTGAGAAGGGATGG
>NW_011237689.1:0-369 GCF_000146605.3 Meleagris gallopavo | reverse complement strand
GGAGCCTCGAACCTGCCCCCTCAGTCCCAGCGGTCCTCATTTTGTCCCTTCCCCTTCATACCTAGTTTAAACCTGTCAATAAGTCCTGCCAGTTCCTCGGCTAGAACCCTGGGGAAAGTCCCCATGGAGACAGGCTGCATCCATCTGCAGCCATCATGCCAGGTGCCCAGTAAATTGCCCCATGATCAAAAACCAAACTCCTGCGTTTGCACCAACTCCTAAGCCATTTGTTCAAGAGATGGGTTTTAGGCTCATCCCAGTATCGTTTCCTGCCACTGAAGGTACAGATGTAATGACCACCTGCACACCTGTTCCTTCAACTACCCGTTTCATTGTTGTTATTGCAAATCCACATCAATTGACATCAGC
>NW_011237688.1:0-350 GCF_000146605.3 Meleagris gallopavo | reverse complement strand
AGGCTGAGCATGGGCACAGATCCAAGTGCAGGGTCAGTAGCTGGGATGAGGGAACACCCACACCAAAACATGGCTAGGGGATGAAAGGACTGAGCGTAGTCCTGCTCCATAAGGCCTGGGAGTACTGGTGGGTGGGAGCTGGACACCAAGCCAGCAGTGGGCCCTTCCAGCCCAGAAAGCCAACCGGTATCCTGGGCTGCATCCAAAGATGCGCAGTCAGCGGGCCAAGGGAGGAGATCCCCATCCCTCTGCTCTGCGCTGGTCAGGCCTCACCTGCAGTGCTGCGTCCAGATGTGGAGTCCTCAGTGCAGGGAGACATGGAGCTGTGCGAGTGCATCCAGAGTACAGCC
>NW_011237687.1:0-447 GCF_000146605.3 Meleagris gallopavo | reverse complement strand
CGAGACCGCTGCTGACAGCTCAAAGACGGCATTCGGGAGAAGCAAGATTCTCGGCCAGCTCCGGCAAAGTCTCCGGAGCGGTTCAGCGCGAATGCCGCTTTCTGCTCGTGAGAGTGCAGGAGTGCGATTCCGATGCCGACAAGTGCGAATTCAGCCTCCTGCACTACCTGCGAGTGGGGGTTTTTTTCTCCGCAATCCAGAAAGGACAACTCCTCACTTTCTGAAACGCTCTCCCTGAGAGCACTACATCTATCGTTCCTCCAACTTCCAGGTGTCTTATTACAGAGTGTTTTCCCTTCCACTCTTTTCCTCTCTGAATGCAGACGTATAGCAGTGGAGAACCGCGCAGGGACGAATTGTGCCACGAAATATAGGCAGAGACATAGTATTCAGAGCTAGTCTGTGCAATCTGGATGTAGCCAAGGCGAAGTGCAAACCGCTCCTTTC
>NW_011237686.1:0-441 GCF_000146605.3 Meleagris gallopavo | reverse complement strand
TTGCCTTTAGGTATTGAAAGGCTGTTACCAGGTTCCCTTGGAGCCTTCACTTCTCCAGGAGGCTGAACAGCCCAGCTCTCCTTGCTTACAGGAGAGGGGGTTTCCCGATCCTTGGGTTCGTGTTTGTGGCTGTACTCTGGATGCACTCGCACAGCTCCATGTCTCCCTGCACTGAGGACTCCACATCTGGACGCAGCACTGCAGGTGAGGCCTGACCAGCGCAGAGCAGAGGGATGGGGATCTCCTCCCTTGGCCCGCTGACTGCGCATCTTTGGATGCAGCCCAGGATACGGTTGGCTTTCTGGGCTGGAAGGGCCCATTGCTGGCTTGTGTCCAGCTCCCACCCACCAGTACTCCCAGGCCTTATGGAGCAGGACTACGCTCAGTCCTTTCATCCCCTAGCATGTTTTGGTGGTGGGTGTTCCCTCATCCCAGCTACTG
>NW_011237685.1:0-493 GCF_000146605.3 Meleagris gallopavo | reverse complement strand
AATTGTGTTCCTCTATTTCTCTTTGTACAAGATTTCACTGTACTTCTCCACATTTCTTGAAAATCAGTATCTACAAAACGTTGCCTTCCTTATGTAGTTGTCAGAAAAAGTATTCTGTCAAAACCTATGAAATTATGTCCTGCAATTCACTTTTCTTGTGATGCCTACAAGCACTACCATTAGATATTGTCTTTGTGTTGCTACTGTCAGGAACAGCTGTTGGACCTGAGAGTGTCTGTCACGAGTAGGACATAACCAAATTCATAGCCTTCATTACAACAACAACAACAAAAAAGCCACGTATGTCTACAAGTAACATATAGCTCTTTCAACTTCCAGGTGAATAGTATAACATCCAGTAACTTTGATCCTAAGGAAAAAAATAATCTACACATAAATTAATACTTAATTAAAAAAATTAAGGTATTGTATTTTAATTTAGAACATGTATTAGCAATATTTCCAAGTTGAGAACACCTCTATCCTAGTTTAA
>NW_011237684.1:0-492 GCF_000146605.3 Meleagris gallopavo | reverse complement strand
CAGGGAACCCTGAGCGTACTTAAGGGCTGGTAGGTATTTGGACCTGGAAGCTGCTTCTTCACTTGAGAGTGTGGGGGAGTATTGGTCCTTGGAATGGGGTAAGTGGTTCTTTTTTTCGTTTCAGGGCTGTGATCTTCGTCTTTTTGGGGGATCCCAAGTGCGCTGAAGGGCTGCTAGCTGTAAGAGCAGCATGTGAATCTGGAGACTGCTTCCTTTGGGGTGTGGGGTGAGCCCTTAGAATGGGGTGAGTGATTCCTGCTTTCTTTCAGAGCTGTGAGCTCTGCTTTTCTGGAGGATCTCAAGTTGGATGGCTGTAATTCATAGGGCTATGTGCTAATTGCATCCATGCGGTGGGTGTTTTAAGGGCATTGTGTGCATCCTTGTTGTGTTGTAAATTATGTTCTGCGTCTCTTCTGATTTCATTTGCAGCCTGATGGAGTTGAAGGATTGCCTGGGCTCCTCCAGTCAGTGGTGTGAGATGTGTCCAGCAGG
>NW_011237683.1:0-390 GCF_000146605.3 Meleagris gallopavo | reverse complement strand
GAACCTCCAACCTGGCTCTGCTGGATTGGACTAAACACCTGTCCTGGAAATGGAGATCAAAAACTTGTGCGTCCTGAGGAGAGGCTGCCCACCAATGCTGAGCGCCGTGCCTCCAACTGGCCCTTCTGGATTGACCTTTCTCCACACCCCAAATGGGTCCCGTCCAGGGTCAGCGAGCCTGTTGTTCCAAAGGACCCAAAGCAGCAGTCCCCGCGCACCGAGCAAAAGGCCTTCAGTCTGCCTGACACCCTGCACCACCTCTGGGACATCCTTATGCAATACCCGGAAGCTATGATCTTGATCGGTTCTTTGGGAAACTGGTGTACGTCTCGCCTGATCAGGGTTGCCCACCGGCTCCTGAGAGCATTGTGAAGACACTAGGCACAGGTA
>NW_011237682.1:0-521 GCF_000146605.3 Meleagris gallopavo | reverse complement strand
CTTTTCTGGAGGATCTCAAGCTGGATGGCTGTCATTAATAGGGCTATGTGCTAATTGCATCCATGCGGTGTTTTTTAAGGGCATTGTGTGCATCCTTGTTGTGTTTTAAATTATGTTCTGCGTCTCTTCTGATTTCATTTTGCAGCCTGATGGAGTTGAAGGATTTGGCCTGGGCTCCTCCAGTCAGTGGTGTGAGATGTGTCCAGCAGGTAATGAACATCATGCACCCCATGTTGGTGCGCTGCTTGTATGCAGGTAGGTTTGCGATGTGATCCGATCCCCCATGCTGACCATCCACAGCTAGATCAAGTTGCTCAGAGTCTGAGCCAGGCTCACCTTGAAAGGGCCAGCACATCCACCATGTCTCTGGCAACCTGTGCCACTGCCTCAGCACCCTCACTGTACAAGACATTTTCCTTAGATTTCACCTCCATTTTCCCTTGTTCTTTCCTTTAGGTATTGAAAGGCTGTTACCAGGTTCCCTTGGAGCCTTCACTTCTCCAGGAGGCTGAACAGCCCAG
>NW_011237681.1:0-488 GCF_000146605.3 Meleagris gallopavo | reverse complement strand
AAACTGGTAATCATGCAAGAGAAAAGAAGTTACAGTGAAAAGTAATCTATTACCAGTGGTAAAATCTGAAAGAAAAATAAATAATTAAAAACATGCAAGTAAAGCAGGACATATCCTCATAAATAGAAGTGTTCTGAAGAAAAGACTTTTGTTCCTACTTCAGGTGATTACTGTTTGTCTTTTAGTTAACTTTGTACTATAAATGTATAGCCCATCATTTCATTTCATATCAAACTATCATGATAGAACTTTACAATTCTATAGCTGTTTTGTGTGTTTTTAAACAAATTTAAAAATGTTAAACAGGTGGTGTGAAGGTGTTTTATTCTTTAATATTAACTGAATTTCTTGTCCACACAGTTAAGCTGAATTTGTTACAGAAAGCTACTTCATAAAGTGATTACACGCAAATATTTTAAGGTAATGCAGTACTTAAGAATGTCTGAAGCCAAAAGGAAATTCTTGACAAATCCAAGAGAACAGCTGAC
>NW_011237680.1:0-473 GCF_000146605.3 Meleagris gallopavo | reverse complement strand
AGAATGCACTTCACTTACCTCTGAATACTATGTGTCTGCCTTTATTTCGTAGCCACAATTCATTCTAGTGAGGTTTCCACTGCTACACATCTGCATTCAGAGAGGAAGAGAGTGGAAGGGAAAACCCTCTCTAATACGGCATTTGCAAGTTCGAGGAGCGACAGATGTAGTGCTCTCAGGGAGAGCGTTTCAGAAAGTGTGGAGAGATCCTTTCAGGACTGCGGAGAAAAAACCCCCACTCGCAGGTAGTGCAGGACGCTGAATTCGCACTTGTCGGCATCGGAATCGCACTCCTTCTCTCTCACGCGCAGAAAGCGGCATTCGCGCTGAACCGCTCCGGAGACTTTGCCGTAGTTGGCCGAGAAATCTTGCTTCTCCCCGAACGCCGCTTTGAGCTGTCAGCAGCGGTCTCGTGTTTCTCGCTAGCCGAGAACGAGCCACTTCAGCCGGCTGCTTTTCTCCGACGAGTGAAC
>NW_011237679.1:0-391 GCF_000146605.3 Meleagris gallopavo | reverse complement strand
CCCAAAAATATGCCATTTTCTGCCAGGAACTGCAGTTTTCCTCCCACAAATACCATTTTTCAACCAGAAATAGGACGTTTTCTCCCATCAATACCGTTTTTCAACCAGAAATAGGACGTTTTCTCCGAGAAATAGTAGCTTTCCCCCAAAATATGATATTCTGCCCCAAGAAATTCCAGTTTTATCACCAAAGACTCTACGTTTTTCACCAGAAATACCTATTTTATCCCCAAACATGACATTTTCTCCAGAAAATACCAGATTTCTCCCTTAAATATGACACCTTTTCCAAGAAATAGTAGATTTTCCCCAAAATATGATATTTCTCCAAGAAATGCCAGTTTATCGCAATATACGACATTTATACCGCAAATAGCCGCTTTCTCCCAAA
>NW_011237678.1:0-499 GCF_000146605.3 Meleagris gallopavo | reverse complement strand
CAGCGGGCCAAGGGAGGACGATCCCCATCCCTCTGCTCTGCGCTGGTCAGGCCTCACCTGCAGTGCTGCGTCCAGATGTGGAGTCCTCAGTGCAGGGAGACATGGAGCTGTGCGAGTGCATCCAGAGTACAGCCACAAACGCGAACCCAAGGATGGAAACCCCCTCTCCTGTAAGCAAGGAGAGCTGGGCTGTTCAGCCTCCTGGAGAAGTGAAGGCTCCAAGGGAACCTGGTAACAGCCTTTCAATACCTAAAGGAAAGAACAAGGGAAAATGGAGGTGAAATCTAGGAAAATGTCTTCTACAGTGAGGGTGCTGAGGCAGCGGCACAGGTTGCCAGAGACATGGTGGATGTGCTGGCCCTTTCAAGGTGAGCCTGGCTCAGACTCTGAGCAACTTGATCTAGCTGTGGATGGTCAGCATGGGGGAGTCGGATCACATCGCAAACCTACCTGCATACAAGCAGCGCACCAACATGGGGTGCATGATGTTCATTACCTG
>NW_011237677.1:0-525 GCF_000146605.3 Meleagris gallopavo | reverse complement strand
CCCCCGTCCACTTTTTCTCCCATCACACTCCCTTTCTCCCCAATCCTTTTCCCCCCATCCCAATTCCCTTTTCCCACCTTGTCTCCTATATTTCCCACCCTGTCCCCGTTTTCTCTCCCCCAATTCCTGTTCTTTCCTCTTGTCCTTTCAGTTCTTTTTCCTCTTTTATCCCGGTCCATTTGCTCACTCTCCCTCTTCTTTCTCACTCTCTTTCTCCTCCTTTTTCCCATTCTGTTTTCCCTCCTTTCCGTTTCCCATTTCAGTTCTTCCTCCCCTTCTTTCTCTCTGTGATTCTCCTTCTTTCTCAGTTCCATTCCAGCCCTTTTCCTCTTGATTCCTTTTTCTCTTCCTCCTTTTCCTTCCTTCTTCCTTCCTTTTCCGCTTCCATTTCCTGTTCTTCTCATCTGTTTTCCATTCCTTTCCTCCTTCTTTTTTTTTGATTTCTCTCTCTCCATTTCTTTACATTTTCTTTTATTTATCGAGGACTCTCCCCTCCTTGGCCACTCCCAATTCCGTTTTCCCCTC
>NW_011237676.1:0-558 GCF_000146605.3 Meleagris gallopavo | reverse complement strand
GGGGGTTTTTCTCCGCAGGAAAGAAGGGATCGCTCCCCGCTTTCTGTAACGTTCTCCCTGAGAGCACAACATCTGTCGCTCCTCGAACTTTCAGGTGCCTTATTACAGAGGATTTCCCTTCCACTCTTCCGTCCCAGAATGCAGAAGTGTAGCGTGGATAACAACACATAACACACACCAACGATCTTCGCTCGAAAATGAAGGCATAGTCACAAGATTCAGAGCATGGCATAGTGTATTCTGCATGTACCCACGGCGAAGTCCAAACCGCTTCTTTCCGATGTGCGGAGAAGTGCCTCTCGCTCGTCGGAGAAGAGCGCCAGGCTGAAATCGCCCGCTGTCGGCAGCCGAGAAACACGAGACCGCTGCTGACGGCTGAAAGCGGCATTCGCGGACAAGCGCGATTTCTCAGCCAGCAACGGCAAACACGGCTGGGCTGTTCAGGGCGAATGCCGCTTTCTACGCATGAGAGCGAAGGAGTGCAGTGGCGATGGCGAGAACGGGCGAATTCAGCCGTCTGGAATTGCCTCGGAGAGGGGGGTTTTTTCTCCGCAGGAA
>NW_011237675.1:0-507 GCF_000146605.3 Meleagris gallopavo | reverse complement strand
CTCTGCATTTAGCATTCACTACTGGTTATCACCATGAGGGACTCCTTGTGCAGATGGACTTTCTTAGGATGTAGTATGATTTTTCTATATTTAGGTAATGCGAACATCTATGACCCTAGGTACATCACTGACCTAGAAGGAGCCACTGCAAACCTGAAACATTTTTGAGCAGTCATCTATTTGTTGTACAGCAAGGGGTTAGCCTGAAAGCAACAGACAGATAAGCAAAGACTGCCCACACAGCAGGTGGCTTGCCATGGAGATTTCACTAGAAAGAAAAGGATCAGGATTCCTGCATTACAGAGTGCCTGTAATGCAAATCTCTCCCAAGTTTTCAGCCTGTAAATGACAGGCCCATAGCTGGGTTTGAAAACAAACAAACAAACAAACAAACAAACAAACAAACAAGCATAACCCTGACTCTATTCACAAGGAGGTGTTTGCCAGCCAACCTTTTGAGAAAGGTAAAAAAAATTGTGCTTTAAGATCAGCTGCAGCTAAAGAAAT
>NW_011237674.1:0-469 GCF_000146605.3 Meleagris gallopavo | reverse complement strand
AGGAATGTGTGAGAAGCTGGTGTTTCTGGGAGTAAATGCCATCTTTTGGGGGCTAGAAATGGTCTTTCTGGTGGGACGTGCCACATCTTTGTGAGGCAATCGGTGTTTGTGAGGGCCAATGGCATATATTCAGGATCGAAATGGTCTTTCCGCAGTAAAATGCCAAAAGTCTGGGAGTAAGTGTCATGATGAGGAATGTAATGGAGTGTAATTGGGAGGAACTGGGAGGCATTTCTCGGAGTCGTGGTCTTTGTGGGTGCATATGTCCCATTTAGGGAAGGATAGGAGTATTTCTTAGCAGAACTGCCATAGCATTTAGGGAAAATGTCCTATCCTCGGGAGAGAAGTGGTATTAGTGGGAGAAGATGTCCTATTCTTGGTTGCAAGTGTCCTACTTGGTCTTGTCATCTCGTCTTTTTGGGAGAAAACGTGCGGTAGTTTGAAGAAAACAGGTATGCCTGGGAGAAAA
>NW_011237673.1:0-456 GCF_000146605.3 Meleagris gallopavo | reverse complement strand
TCCCTCCTCCTCCTCCTCCTCCTCCTCCTCCTCCTCCTCCTCCTCCCTCCTCCTCCCTCCTCCTCCTCCTCCTCCTCCTCCTCCTCCTCCTCCTCCTCCTCCTCCTCCTCCTCCTCCTCCTCCTCCTCCTCCTCCTCCTCCTCCTCCTCCTCCTCCTCCTCCTCCTCCTCCTCCTCCTCCTCCTCCTCCTCCTCCTCCTCCTCCTCCTCCTCCTCCTCCTCCTCCTCCTCCTCCTCCTCCTCCTCCTCCTCCTCCTCCTCCTCCTCCTCCTCCTCCTCCTCCTCCTCCTCCTCCTCCTCCTCCTCCTCCTCCTCCTCCTCCTCCTCCTCCTCCTCCTCCTCCTCCTCCTCCTCCTCCTCCTCCTCCTCCTCCTCCTCCTCCTCCTCCTCCTCCTCTCTCTCCTCTCCTCTCCTCTCCTCTCCTCTCCTCTCCTCTCCTCTCCCTCTCCTCTCCTCT
>NW_011237672.1:0-382 GCF_000146605.3 Meleagris gallopavo | reverse complement strand
CCTGCAGCAGAACTTGTGCTGCAGCCTGCTGATAATTGGCAGGTGGATGTCCAAGCACCACTAGGTACAGGGGGAGTTGCTTGAAGTCCTGTTACAACCAGTAATTGTTTCTTACTGGGAGAGGTGGGGGGAAAGATTTGTTTATTCCTGTTTCAAAAGCTAGTTTTGTATTTTTCTGAGCTCCCATTCTGTCTTAAACCTATTTTTTTTCCTGTAAAAAAAAGACAAGTTAAGAATAACCAAGCATCCAGCCTTTGGGAGTTTGTTGCCAGGTCATAGAGATCTATTGCAAAGCTTTAGACAAACTGGAGTGTCACTACAAACTGAAAATAAGAACCCCTTTCTCATCAGAGAGATGAGTATGCTCGACTCCTAAACATCT
>NW_011237671.1:0-444 GCF_000146605.3 Meleagris gallopavo | reverse complement strand
CATATTTCTGGTTGAAAAAATGGTATTTGTGGGAGGAAACTGCAGTTCCTGGCAGAAAATGGCATATTTTTGGGAGAAAGCGGCTATTTGCGGTATAAAATGTCGTATTATTTGCGATAAAACTGGCATTTCTTGGAGAAAATATCATATTTTTGGGGAAAAATCTACTATTTCTTGGAAAAGGTGTCATATTTAAGGGAAGAAATCTGGTATTTCTGGAGAAAATGTCATGTTTGGGGATAAAATAGGTATTTCTGGTGAAAAACGTAGAGTCTTCGGTGATAAAACTGGAATTTCTGGGGCAGAATATCATATTTTGGGAGAAAGCTACTATTTCTCGGAGAAAACGTCATATTTCTGGTTGAAAAACGGTATTGATGGGAGAAAACGTCCTATTTCTGGTTGAAAAATGGTATTTGTGGGAGGAAACTGCAGTTCCTGGGA
>NW_011237670.1:0-487 GCF_000146605.3 Meleagris gallopavo | reverse complement strand
ATTTTTATATTCCTTTTTTCGGGGTGTCTTTAGCCTTCCACGCCTTCCAATTCGTCAAGGGATTCCATTAGGGTTAGGGAAACTGGCCTCAGGTTAGCTGAGTCAATGGACGCGGTCCGGCCAGGGAGATAAGAGGGTTTCCCCTGGCTTCTCAGCCACTGAACCGTGACTCGCAGGGATAACTGGCAAGAGTGGTGAGGCCTTTGGACAGAAGGTGTTAAATCGAGGATCTCTGTGTTTCCCTTTGTTGTGAGCTTTCTAATGCATCCACCCTTCACCGCCCCCACCCCGCTCACTTGGGAGGGGCGAACACATCAGGTTTCCAATGGCTTGGATAGCCGCTCAGGCTCCTCGGGAGAGGCCCTCGGGCCTGGGCTTTTGCTTTCCTCGAGATTCTTGAGCTTCTGCTCTGGCCACCGGTTAACTAAAGTCTCTAGCCTGACAGTGGCTAATCCATTCATCAGATCTCGTGAACACCCTTGTGCCA
>NW_011237669.1:0-541 GCF_000146605.3 Meleagris gallopavo | reverse complement strand
GGGTGCCCTTACAGCCACCAAGTCCCTCATCTTCCCAGTTCTCCATGAGGAAAGACTTAGAAGACGTTTCCTCTAACACAGTGTATGCTTGGGAAGCTGCCTTTTGAAATGCTATTTGCTGTCCCTCAGCCAACAAAGGGAACGAGGAGGCGAGGCTCTGTAGGACAGGGTGCCAGAATTCCTCTCCAGGTCCAACCCATGTTGGCAACAGAGCGCAGCCCCTCCTGCACATGGCTCCAAGTGAGTGTGTCCAGAGCGTAGGAGAAGAGCGCTCTCACGGAGGTGACACGGAGCCCTTCCTCTATGGGACCTGGCCTTGGGAGCAGGCAGTCTGCCAGCACGGCCCAGACAAACAGCAGCTAAGAAGCCAAGGACTACACAAGCCCATGTACTCACACTGGAAGCACACGGATGCCCCCAGGACGCACGTGGAAAGCAGCCGGTCCTTGCCTGATAGCACACAGACCTCCGTCTGCGGTTCTGCAAAGAGGACAGAGACATGAGGGTGAGGCTGGGAAAGGATCCCCTGTCCCATAGGGTA
>NW_011237668.1:0-627 GCF_000146605.3 Meleagris gallopavo | reverse complement strand
CCAGGGCTGAGCAGCTCCTTTCTGCAGGTGCTCAACCAGTGCTTCAGGCTGGGACTCAACAGATCCCATGCATATGTGAAAGATTTTTGTTTTGTTTTTCTTTTTCTAGGGAGATTGAAAAAGCCAAGAGGTTCTCTGCCCTTGCTCCTTGCCCTTTGTTCCTGCCTCCACCTGCCACCAGCGTGCAGCCAGGAGAGAGGGGCGCTCAGGAGCACGATGGGAGCCCTTCGTATCTGTTGAGTCTCCCTGACCTTCCAGCTCTGCAGAGACATCTCGTGTCTCAGTGACAGTCTACAGCCCCCCGACCCGGCCCCCAAAGGCCCGCTGCCTCTCTCTCCCCCCACGCACACAGATGGGCCCGCTGGGCACCGGCACCGCTGTCCCACCAGCGGATTCGTCGCCCGGCCCGCAATGAGTCTGTCAGCACCGCGTGTTTATTTCGAGAGTGCCGGCCCGGGCGCCCGGTGGTTTCCATAGGAGGAAGAAATGTTTCCCGAGGAGGGCCCTGGCACACACTGCCCCGAGGAGCGGCGCGCGCTGATGTGTGGAATCAGACTCTGTGACCACAAAGCAGTTATAAAAGCAGGTGTGTTTAATCAGGGCTGCGACTCCGGGTGCAAGGGGGAG
>NW_011237667.1:0-516 GCF_000146605.3 Meleagris gallopavo | reverse complement strand
GGGATACTCCAGGGAGCTACAAAAACAACAACAACAAAACTCCATCGGCCAACTGCAGCACCCACTGGACGGCTGGTATTCTGAACTCCTCTTCAGAATGCACTCCGTATCCTCTGCAACTTTTCCAGGATCTAGGATCTCTGCACATCCCCCATCACTGCCTGCTATCCTCAGGGCTGGTACTGGAGTGCTTTTGCCCTCACCGTGCTCGCAGCTGCACTAAGGAAGGCTTTTTCCCCAGAGGCAGGGGCAACAATCCTCTTCCTGCCATCACGGAGCAGCTGCAGGACACAGACAGTGACATCCATGTCTCGGCCCTACCAATACTCAGCACCCTGCTGCAGCTCCGGGGATGGGGTTAAGCTCAGCCTCATGGCTCTGGAGCTGGCCGGCAAGTTCCCAGCACTCTTTAATGACGTAAGGATGGCAGGGAGCCCAGCATGTCCATGCCTGCTGCCCTGTGACAGCACACCAGGGGGCTCTGTCGGCCGGTCACCAGCTCCAGGCGCTGCGTGC
>NW_011237666.1:0-679 GCF_000146605.3 Meleagris gallopavo | reverse complement strand
ACATGTAAAACTGTGGAGGATTTGGAAAAGTGCTCTTAGATTCCTGCATGTCTTACATACCCCTCAAAAATATTTCCTGAATAGCTGACTGACTCACCTAAGACAGTCTCCCTGCTCATTAAAAAGTCTTACATACATTTCTATGCCCAAACCATGGTTTTCTAGAACTGCTATGAAGCAAAGTTTACAGGTTCAGGTCTCCCCTATCAAGACAGGCTGAGGGAGCTGGGCTTGTTCAGCCTGGAGACAAGAAGGCTGTGAGGAGACCTCACTGCAGCTTTCCAGTATTTAAAAGGAGATCATAAACAGGAGAGGAATCAATTTTTAACTTGAGTAGATAGTGACAGGACAAGGGGGAATGGTTTTAAGGAGCAAAGGTTTAGATTAGATGGTGGGGAAGCTCTTTACAGAGAGTGGAGAAGTGCTGGAGAGGCTGTGGATGCTTTGTCCTGGAGGTGTTCAAAACCAGGTTGAATGGAGCCCTGAGCAACTGAGTCTAGTACCATATCTGGAGATTGGTGGCCCTGCCTCTGTTAGGAGGAACTTGATCCTTGGGGTCTTTTCCAACCCAAGCCATTCTATAACTCAGGCCTAGATGGCCAACTGTTTTTACCAAGAATTACTGTACTATTACTGCAAAATAAAAGTGAAAGATAAGAAAAAGATAATTAAATATTGT
>NW_011237665.1:0-331 GCF_000146605.3 Meleagris gallopavo | reverse complement strand
ATTTATTTACGTGTCCCGCGTATTTGTCTTCTTTGTTTTTTAAATTGTTGTTTTTATTGTTTACTTATTGTTGTTATTTATTTATTTATTTGCTTGCTTATTTATCGGCTCGCTCGCTCATTTATTTATTCATTCATTCATTCATTCATTCATTCATTCATTCATTCATTCATTCATTCATTCATTCATTCATTCCTCGTGTTTTATTTCTTATCGATTTTTTCCCCTTTTTAATTTTCGTTTTATCGATCTTTAGGTGTTCCGTCCCCGTCCCCGCCCCGCCCCGCCCCGTCCCGTCCCGTCCCCGGTTTCGCGATTTGTTGATTGATTG
>NW_011237664.1:0-311 GCF_000146605.3 Meleagris gallopavo | reverse complement strand
GCCTATCCCACCCTCCTCAACAGCCCGTTGACCCTCCTGCTTATGCGCTCCCTTCGAGTCTTGGAAGGCTGTCATGAGCTATTCTCCAGAGCTTTCTCTTCTCCCACACAAACAATCCCAGTTCCCTCAACATTCTTTCTAAGAGAGGTGCTCCAGCCCTCTGATCATCCTCGTGGCTCTTCTCTGGAACCTGCTCCAAAAGCTCCACATCATTCCCGTGCTGGAGCCCCAGGCCTGGACGCAGTGCTGCACATGGGGCCGCACCAGAGCCGAGTCGAGGGGGACAATCACCTCCCTCTCCCTGCTGGTCG
>NW_011237663.1:0-520 GCF_000146605.3 Meleagris gallopavo | reverse complement strand
GCTAGTACAATTCCTCCTGCAATATATGTATGAATTAATTGGTTTCAGAGAGAGATTTCAAAGAAAAAGGGTATATTTTATGGGATGATACTACTTCAAAGCTGTATCGGTCACTTTAGTCACCTGTGGCGTAACACCATAAATAAAAACAAAACCCCATCTGCAGGGCAAAATCAGGATTAAGTGAAAATTCAACAGGTTTTTGGAGCCATTTCAACATTTTTTCCTTTGATTTTTTTTTTTTTCAGCTCCGGGAATGAGAAGAAGCTCTAAAGGAGCTAGAAGCCTCTCTGGATAAACTACAAGAGGTGCAGTAACTTAAGGTGCTCATTGCCTTAAGTGCCATTTAGCTTGGTGTTTGTTAACTGAAGCCATCACGTGTTTGCCAGCTTTAGTGCTTTTTTTCTTTAAAGTGCTTGAAATCGGAATTGGAAGTTGATCAGATCGCTTCATACTGAAGCTGACAGGAGCTGTCAGTGCTTCTGGAGCCCTGCTCTGTGCAGCTGTCTGCGATGGTGCT
>NW_011237662.1:0-556 GCF_000146605.3 Meleagris gallopavo | reverse complement strand
CTTGTGTCCAGCTCCCACCCACCAGTACACCCAGGCCTTATGGAGCAGGACTACGCTCAGTCCTTTCATCCCCTAGCATGTTTTGGTGGTGGGTGTTCCCTCATCCCAGCTACTGACCCTGCACTTGGATTTGTGCCCACTGCTCAGCCTGTTGAGGTCTCTGTGGATGGCATCCCGTCCCTCTGCTGTGTCACTGCAGCCCACAGCTTGGTGTCCTTAGGGTGCACTCAACCCCACTGTTGATGTCCCTGATGAAGGGGAAACCCAGATGCTTGTACCAACTGGGCGTAGAAGCCCTTGGGAGCAGCCCTGCGGAGGACTCGGGGATCCTGGTGGACAAAGAGCTGGACATAAGCCAGTAGTGTGCACTTGCAGCCCAGAAGGCCAACTGTATCCTGGGCTGCATTCAAGAGGAGCGACCAGCAGGGGAGACGGGAGGTGATTGTCCCCCTCTACTCGGCTCTGGTGTGCGGCCCCATGTGCAGCACTGCGTCCAGGCCTGGGGCTCCAGCACGGATGATGTGGAGCTTTTGGAGCAGGTCCAGAGAAGGGCCAC
>NW_011237661.1:0-335 GCF_000146605.3 Meleagris gallopavo | reverse complement strand
ATTCGGACAGCAATATCTTTCCACAGGTCAGCAGCCCAAATAGGTTTACCCTTTCTTTGCCAGTTGTTTTGCTCCCACTGCTGTAACCACCCCCATAGAGCATTTGCCACCATCCACGAGTCAGTGTAAACATAAAGCATTGGCCACCTCTCCCGTTCAGCAACATCCAAGGCCAGTTGGACAGCCTTTACCTCTGCAAATTGGCTCGATTCTTCCTTTTCCTTCAGTGGCCTCTGCAACTTGTCGTGTGGGGCTCCACACAGCGGCTTTCCATCTACGGTGTTTCCCCACAATACAACACGATCCATCTGTGAATAGGGCATATGTCTTCTCAT
>NW_011237660.1:0-451 GCF_000146605.3 Meleagris gallopavo | reverse complement strand
ACTCATCTCGTCAGGACCCAAAGACTCCTGGATGTTTGGGTCCTCAGGTGGTCCAGAACATGATCTCCCATGGCAGTGTGGGATGGGAAGGGGTGTGTGGGACTGAGGAAGCAATGGCAGTCCCCACCTCACCAAAGCAAAGATGAGGGCTGTGCATCATGAGCAGTTCTCAGACAAGATGGAAGCCAAAATGGTGTTGGGTACCTGAGCCTTCTCTGTGTAGCACATGGTGCACAGAGTGCAGCCATGTGCTCCGAGCAAGGAGCACGAGGTTTGTGCAAGAGGCCCGGATGCAGGGCAGTGCCTTCATGACTGTATTGTGTCCAACAGGTGGCAGGCAGAGCTGACGGTGCTCCCAAGTGCCGTAACAACTGCACGGAGAGATGTGTTGGTCTCTGTGGAACAGCAAGGAAGTGGAATCTGCATTTCCCGGCATGTCCCGGAACCTCAC
>NW_011237659.1:0-324 GCF_000146605.3 Meleagris gallopavo | reverse complement strand
TCACTCACTCCATCACCAAAGAACAAGGCATACTCCCAAAAGGGAAGCACTCCCCAGGTTCACATGCTGCCCCTACTCTTCCCCAGCCCTTCAATTGGATCAGGGAGGGGTGGAGCCTGGCTCTGCCCCACTCCACAGCCAAACTGCCCCCAGCTGTGCTTGCAGGGCTGCACCCCGCCCCAGGTGCAGGTTACACAAAACAGGAGGGCAAGGGAATGCCCAGGCAAAGGCAAGGGCCAAGAGAACATGGAAGGAAATGCCAAGGATGACAGCCCAGACAATACGGCAGGGAACGCCAAAACTGAATGCTGACATGAATGTGGC
>NW_011237658.1:0-493 GCF_000146605.3 Meleagris gallopavo | reverse complement strand
AGCCTTCTCTTCTCTAAGCTAACAAGACCAGTTCCCTCAACCTTTCTTCATAGTGGTTGGTGCATGCAGCAATATAGGCTGGAGGATGAGCTGCTGGAGAGGAGCTTTGCAGAGAGGGACCTGGGCGTCCTGGTGGACGACAGGTTGGCCATGAGCCAACAGTGTGCCCTTGTGGCCAAAAAGGCCAATGGCATTCTGGGGTGCATTAAAAAGAGCGTGTCCAGCAGGTCGAGGGAGGTGATCCTCCCCCTCTACTCTGCCCTGGTAAGGCCTCATCTGGAGTACTGTGTCCAGTTCTGGGCTCCCCAGTACAAAAAAGACAGGGATCTCTTGGAAAGAGTCCAGCGGAGGGCCACAAAGATGGTGAAGGGCCTGGAGCATCTCCCCTATGAAGAAAGGCTAAGTGAACTGGGCCTGTTTAGCCTTGAGAAAAGACGACTGAGACGGGACCTGATCCAGGTTTATAAATATCTGAGGTGTGGCGGCTATAGCG
>NW_011237657.1:0-372 GCF_000146605.3 Meleagris gallopavo | reverse complement strand
AATAAAATGGCCATGGAAGGTGCAGGTAGGACCCAAGTGGTGTGGCCTACTTGCACCTTGGGGGAGATTGTTGGAGGTGGGAGGCTCAGGAGTCCCTCCGGTAATAGGTACGTACGTGGCCTACTGGCGCGGTGGTCAACACTCCGTATTTTCATTGCTAAAGGGGACTCCCATCATGTCCCTATGGCAGATCAGGACACCTCCTTTGCTGCCTGATATTATTATGCAGCCGCAACCATCCGGCCGGAGAATGTGGTACAGGCAGCCAGGACGTGCCCCTGTACAAGCGGAAACTGTTGACCCCAGGATTAGAAACACGGCCTGTATTTTGCCCTTGGAGGGCAGACCTTCCCCTCTTGCTACCTCTGAAAC
>NW_011237656.1:0-341 GCF_000146605.3 Meleagris gallopavo | reverse complement strand
TTAAAGCTGGCAAGCACACGAGTGGCTTCAGATAGCAAACACCAAGCTAAATGGCATCTAAGGCAAGAAGCATCCTTAAGTTACCCACCTCTTTCAGTTTGTCCAGACAGGCCTCGCGCTCCCTGAGAGCATCTTCTCTTTCCAGGAGCTGGAAAAATCAAGGGAAAAAGTTGAAATCACTCCAAAAACCCATTGGATTTTCACCTAATCCCGATTTTGCCCTGCAGATGGGGGTTTGTTTTATTTTGTTCTTTATTTATGGTGTTACACTACAGCTGACTAATTGGAAGTGTGCTGATGGCCATCTGTGCTCAGCTCCCTCTCACGCTAACACAAATGAC
>NW_011237655.1:0-317 GCF_000146605.3 Meleagris gallopavo | reverse complement strand
ACCCAGCGGGGGCCATGATCTTCGGGAAGGGGAGGACATGTACAGCACCTGCGCACGGCCCGATTCTTCTGCAAGTCTTCACCAGCAATGGCAACGAGACCTCTCACGAGCGTCGGCCTGAGGAAGCAACAGAATTGCTATCAACCAGATTGCTTCAGCCTTACGCACCATGACCAGGGAGCTAAGCATTTCAGGTGAAGGAGGAATGTCTTTTCATCTACCAGCAGAGCTTGGGAAGCCAAAATTACCCCTTTCTGAAGGCGCCCTTGTGTTTTTTGCCACTTCAGCTCCCTCGGGGCCATCAGGCTCAGTATAAA
>NW_011237654.1:0-396 GCF_000146605.3 Meleagris gallopavo | reverse complement strand
ACAATAGGTCACAGTGTAGTAGGTGCCAAATTTTCCTCAAAGGGAATGAAGAGGGTAATAATAATAATAACCACGATAGAGTCTTCATCCTATTAGAAGCAACACAAGCAAAAAAAAACAATACATGTATTCAGATTAGAAAACATTAGAAGAGCAACACTGTACTGTTACACAGGAAACAGGAATAAACAGAGCAGCTCTGTGTTGTATTTATTTTTAAAATCAAGTGTACATGTTAACTCAGTGATCATCACAGCACTTCAACAGAAGAGATGTGTCAGGAGCCATATCCTTGAGAATATTTGGGAAAGGTTAACTAACAAGCAATTCAGCTGCATTGCATCAGAAGGGCAAGCTTGGGAAGCAACCTAACATTCACAATTCACTAGTTTGAGG
>NW_011237653.1:0-512 GCF_000146605.3 Meleagris gallopavo | reverse complement strand
GTGAATGCTGGGAGGAATCTGTGAGGGCAGATTGAGTCGGCAAGAGAACAGTGTCTCCTATGGAGAAGGACTTGGTGGTCCTGATGAATGAAAAATTGGACATGAGCCAGAAGTGTGTGCTTGCAGCCTGGAAGGCCAACTGTATCCTGATGTGCACTGAAAGAGGGTGGCCAGCAGGATAAGGAGGGTGATTGTGCCAGTTTGCTCTGCCCATGTGAGGCCCTACCTGCAGTAATGCATCCAGGCCTGGGGCCTCCAGCACAAGAAAGATGCAGAGCAGTTGGGGTATGTCCAGAAGAGGGCCACAAAGGTGATACCCAGGCTTGTGCACCTCTCTCATGAAGAAAGGCTTGAGGGTGTTGGGCTTGTTCAGTCTTGAGAAGAGAAGGCTCTGGGGAGACCTCATTGTGGCCTTCCATTTCTTGAGAAAAGCTTATAAGCAGGAAGGGGAGCAACTTTTTGTCACAGTCAAATAAGTGATAGGACAAGGGAGGAATAACTTTAAACTAAAG
>NW_011237652.1:0-433 GCF_000146605.3 Meleagris gallopavo | reverse complement strand
TTTTTATTTTTATTTTTTATTTTTTATTTTTTTATTTTTTTATTTTTTTTATTTTTTTATTTTTCATTTCTTTATTATTTTTATTTTACGCGTCCACGTATTTGTCTATTTATTTATTTATTCGTTTGTATTCTAAAATTCTTATTATTTCTTTATTTCTTCCTGCATTTTAATTCGTTTTTTTTATTTTTTATTTTTTAACTTTTTCGTTATTTTATTTATTTTCATTTATTTCTTTATCATTTTCGTTTATGCGTCCACGTGTTTGTCTGTTTGTTTATAATTTCGTTATTTGTTCATTTCAATTTTTTTATTTTTTATTTATTTACGTGCCCGCGTATTTGTCTCTTTGTTTTTTAAATGTTGTTTTTATTGTTACTTATTGTTGTTATTTATTTATTTATTTGCTTGCTTATTTATCGGCTCGCTCGCT
>NW_011237651.1:0-503 GCF_000146605.3 Meleagris gallopavo | reverse complement strand
ATTTTTGGTGTGAAAAAGGGGTCCTTTGGGGAGAAAACGGGGTGTAGATGGGAGGAAATGTCCTCTTGAGGAGTGTCTAAGCAGTATTTTTGGAGAGAAAAGGGAAGGTATTTGTCAGAAAAGTGCTCTTTCTGGGAGAGAGTAGCATAGTTGGTTGGAAAATGCCACCCATTTGTGAGAAAGCTGCTTTGTTTCCGGGAGAAAATAGCATTCTTTGGGGAGAAGATGTCCTCTTTTGGATGGAAAAGTAGTACTTGTGGGAGAAGCTGTCCAATGTTTGGGCCCAAGGTAGCATTACTGGGAGGTAATGTCATTGTATTGGAGAAGGGAGGTATATCTTGGGGAGAATGTGTTCTTTTTGGAAGCCAACGGTGTACTTTGGGGGGAAAAAGCGGCCTTTCTGGGAGAAAGTGTCCTAGTTTGGGGAGAAAGTGTCATAGTGCGGAGTGTGGTGTAGCAGATTAGGGGGAATTGGGAGGTATTCCTAAGAGAACTGTCATTTT
>NW_011237650.1:0-374 GCF_000146605.3 Meleagris gallopavo | reverse complement strand
AACCAGCAGAGCCAGTTGGAGGGCTGGCTCTTGGCCTCAGTCGGTCTGTGAAGGACGTGGCTTTTGTTCCCATCCTCGATCTTGATGGGGCAGGTGGTTAGACCAAGCCGGGAGAGCCAGCTGGAGGGCTGGCACTTGGTCTCTAAGGGATGCTGCTCCTCGGGAAGGAGCAGCTTTTTGCCCAATTCCGGGCCCAGCTGAGACAGCTGGCAAAGTCAGGAATTGGAAGACACGAAAGCAAGTAAGATCAGGAAGAGATTCAGGCTGACCTTCATCCTGTTCTCTCCCACGGACCACTCTCAACACACGAAGTGGCTGTCACCCAGAGCAGAGCTCCAGCAGTGACCACCAGGACGGAGCGACTGCCCCAAGTC
>NW_011237649.1:0-389 GCF_000146605.3 Meleagris gallopavo | reverse complement strand
GCTAGTACAATTCCTCCTACAATATATGTATGAATTAATTGGTTTCAGAGAGAGATTTCAAAGAAAAAGGGTATATTTTTATGGGATGATACTACTTCAAAGCTGTATCGGTCACTTTAGTCACCTGTGGCGTAACACCATAAATAAAACAAAACCCCATCTGCAGGGCAAAATCAGGATTAAGTGAAAATTGAACAGGTTTTGGAGCCATTTCAACATTTTTCCTTTGATTTTTTTTTTTCAGCTCCGGGAATGAGAAGAAGCTCTAAAGGAGCTAGAAGCCTCTCTGGATAAACTACAAGAGGTGCAGTAACTTAAGGTGCTCATTGCCTTAAGTGCCATTTAGCTTGGTGTTTGTTAACTGAAGCCATCACGTGTTTGCCAGCTTT
>NW_011237648.1:0-487 GCF_000146605.3 Meleagris gallopavo | reverse complement strand
TTTGCAGCCTGATGGAGTTGAAGGATTGCCTGTGCTCCTCCAGTCAGTGGTGTGAGATGTGTCCAGCAGGTAATGAACATCATGCACCCCATGTTGGTGCGCTGCTTGTATGCAGGTAGGTTTGCGATGTGATCCGACTCCCCCATGCTGACCATCCACAGCTAGATCAAGTTGCTCAGAGTCTGAGCCAGGCTCACCTTGAAAGGCAACCTGTGCCACTGCCTCAGCACCCTCACTGTAGAAGACATTTTCCTTAGATTTCACCTCCATTTTCCCTTGTTCTTTCCTTTAGGTATTGAAAGGCTGTTACCAGGTTCCCTTGGAGCCTTCACTTCTCCAGGAGGCTGAACAGCCCAGCTCTCCTTGCTTACAGGGAGAGGGGTTCCATCCTTGGGTTCGTGTTTGTGGCTGTACTCTGGATGCACTCGCACAGCTCCATGTCTCCCTGCACTGAGGCTCCACATCTGGACCGCAGCACTGCAGGTGA
>NW_011237647.1:0-406 GCF_000146605.3 Meleagris gallopavo | reverse complement strand
ATTTCTGGTGAAAAACGTAGAGTCTTCGGTGATAAAACTGGAATTTCTGGGGCAGAATATCATATTTTGGGAGAAAGCTACTATTTCTCGGAGAAAACGTCATTATTTCTGGTTGAGAAACGGTATTGATGGGAGAAAACGTCCTATTTCTGGTTGAAAAAATGGTATTTGTGGGAGGAAACTGCAGTTCCTGGCAGAAAATGGCATATTTTTGGGAGAAAGCGGCTATTTGTGGTATAAAATGTCGTATATTTGCGATAAAACTGGCATTTCTTGGAGAAAATATCATATTTTTGGGGAAAAATCTACTATTTCTTGGAAAAGGTGTCATATTTAAGGGAAGAAATCTGGTATTTCTGGAGAAAATGTCATGTTTGGGGATAAAATAGGTATTTCTGGTGAAAAA
>NW_011237646.1:0-510 GCF_000146605.3 Meleagris gallopavo | reverse complement strand
ATTATGCACAGCCCTCATCTTTGCTTTGGTGAGGTGGGGACTGCCATTGCTTCCTCAGTCCCACAGACCCCTTCCCATCCCACACTGCCATGGGAGGATCAGGTTCTGGACCACCTGAGGACCCAAACATCCACGAGTCTTTGGGTCCTGACGAGATGAGTCCCAGAGTTCCGAGGGAATTCACCGCTGCAGTCACCGAGCCACTCTCAAAGGCTCAATTCACAAGTCGAGGCAGTCAGGCCAAGTCCCTGGTGAGGAGAAAAAAGGTGACAGCACACCTCTTAGGAAGGATAGAAAGTGTGACGCGGGGAACTACCAGCATGTCAGTCTCACCTCTGTGCTGGTCACGGATCATGGAGCAGATCATCCTGCAAGTGACTCTCAAGCACACATTCCAGTGCGTCACCACCCTGTGCGTGAAAAGCTGCCTCCTAAGAACCAACCTAAACCTCCCCTGTCTCACTTGAAACCATTTCCCCTTGTCCTATCGCTATCCACCCTCCTAAACAG
>NW_011237645.1:0-454 GCF_000146605.3 Meleagris gallopavo | reverse complement strand
GCGTCTCTTCTTGATTTCATTTTGCAGCCTGATGGAGTTGAAGGATTGCCTGGGGCTCCTCCAGTCAGTGGTGTGAGATGTGTCCAGCAGGTAATGAACATCATGCACCCCATGTTGGTGCGCTGCTTGTATGCAGGTAGGTTTGCGATGTGATCCGATCCCCCATGCTGACCATCTACAGCTAGATCAAGTTGCTCAGAGTCTGAGCCAGGCTCACCTTGAAAGGCAACCTGTGCCACTGCATCAGCACCCTCACTGTACAAGACATTTTCCTTAGATTTCACCTCCATTTTCCCTTGTTCTTTCCTTTAGGTATTGAAAGGCTGTTACCAGGTTACCTTGGAGCCTTCACTTCTCCAGGAGGCTGAACAGCCCAGCTCTCCTTGCTTACAGGAGAGGGGTTCCATCCTTGGGTTGGTGTTTGTGGCTGTACTCTGGATGCACTCGCACAGCT
>NW_011237644.1:0-417 GCF_000146605.3 Meleagris gallopavo | reverse complement strand
GCAGTGCTGCACATGGGGGCCGCACACCAGAGCCGAGTCGAGGGGGACAATCACCTCCCTCTCCCTGCTGGTTGCTCCTCTTTGAATGCAGCCCAGGATACAGTTGGCCTTCTGGGCTGCAAGTGCACACTACTGGCTTATGTCCAGCTCTTTGTCCACCAGGATCCCCGAGTCCTCCGCAGGGCTGCTCCCAAGGGGCTTCTACGCCCAGTTTGTACAAGCATCTGGGTTTCCCCTTCATCAGGGACATCAACAGTGGGGTTGAGTGCACCCTAAGGACACCAAGCTGTGGGGTGCAGTGACACAGCAGAGGGACGGGATGCCATCCACAGAGACCTCAACAGGCTGAGCAGTGGGCACAAATCCAAGTGCAGGGTCAGTAGCTGGGATGAGGGAACACCCACCACCAAAACATGC
>NW_011237643.1:0-342 GCF_000146605.3 Meleagris gallopavo | reverse complement strand
AATAGGTATTTCTGGTGAAAAACGTAGAGTCTTCGGTGATAAAACTGGAATTTCTGAGGCAGAATAATCATAATTTTGGGAGAAAGCTACTATTTCTCGGAGAAAACGTACATATTTCTGGTTGAAAAACGGCATTGATGGGAGAAAACGTCCTATTTCTGGTTGAAAAATGGTATTTGTGGGAGGAAACTGCAGTTCCTGGCAGGAAACTGCATATTTTTGGGAGAAAGCGGGTATTTGCGGTATAAAATGTCGTATATTTGCGATAAAACTGGCATTTCTTGGAGAAAATATCATATTTTTGGGGAAAAATACTACTATTTCTTGGAAAAGGTGTCATGT
>NW_011237642.1:0-335 GCF_000146605.3 Meleagris gallopavo | reverse complement strand
TCTTGGAAAGGTGTCATATTTAAGGGAAGAAATCTGGTATTTCTGGAGAAATGTCATGTTTGGGGATAAAATAAGGTATTTCTGGTGAAAAACGTTAGAGTCTTCAGTGATAAAACTGGAATTTCTGGTGCAGAATATCGTATTTTGGGAGAAAGCTACTATTTCTTCGGAGAAAACGTACATATTTCTGGTTGAAAAACGGTATTGATGGGAGAAAACGTCCTATTTCTGGTTGAAAAAATGGTATTTGTGGGAGGAAAACTGCAGTTCCTGGCAGAAAAATGGCATATTTTTGGGAGAAAGCGGCTATTTGCGGTATAAAATGTCGTATATTT
>NW_011237641.1:0-347 GCF_000146605.3 Meleagris gallopavo | reverse complement strand
ATGACCCCTTGGCTTTGTGTTGCCACATTCATGTCGGCATTCAGTTTTGGCGTTCCCTGCCGTATTGTCTGGGCCGTCATCCTTGGCATTTCCTTCCATGTTCTCTTGGCCCTTGCCTTTGCCTGGGCATTCCCTTGCCCTCCTGTTTTTGTGGAACCCGCACCTGGGGCGGGGTGCAGCCCTGCGAGCACAGCTGGGGGCAGTTTGGCTGTGGAGTGGGGCAGAGCCAGGCTCCACCCCTCCCTGATCCCACTTTAAGGGCTGGGAGGAGTAGGGGCGAGCATCTGAACCTGGGAGTGCTTCCTTTGGAGTATGCCTTGTTCTTTGGTGATGGAGTGAGTGATTTT
>NW_011237640.1:0-308 GCF_000146605.3 Meleagris gallopavo | reverse complement strand
AAACAGCAAGGAAGTGGAATGTGCATTTCCCGGCATGCCCCGGAACCTCACTTTGTCTGAACTGGTCATTGTCTGCCCAGCAGGTAAGGGCGATGCACACCCGCCAGCGTTTTACTCATTCCAGAGCCCGGCACAATAGGGTTCCCCCAGAGCTCTGAATTGCGCTTCATGGTGCCCAGAAGGCTGCCTATCCTCTTTGTTCTGTGTCTTGCTTGTCTCTGGTCTTGCACTGTTTTTCACTATTACATTCTCTTGTCCTCCGATTTTTGTGTTCCTTGCCCCATTCTCTTGGCCTAATGACCCCTTGG
>NW_011237639.1:0-399 GCF_000146605.3 Meleagris gallopavo | reverse complement strand
TTCAGAGCTGTGAGCTCTGCTTTTCTGGAGGATCTCAAGCTGGATGGCTGTAATTAATAGGGCTATGTGCTAATTGCATCCATGCGGTGTTTTTTAAGGGCATTGTGTGCATCCTTGTTGTGTTTTAAATTCTGTTCTGCGTCTCTTCTGATTTCATTTTGCAGCCTGATGGAGTTGAAGGATTGCCTGGGCTCCTCCTGTCAGTGGTGTGAGATCTGTCCAGCAGGTAATGACCATCATGCACCCATGTTGGTGCGCTGCTTGTATGCAGGTAGGTTTGCGATGTGATCCGACTCCCCCATGCTGACCACTCCACCAGCTAGATCAAGTTGCTCAGAGTCTGAGCCAGGCTCACCTTGTAAAGGGACCGAGCACATCCACCATGTCTCTGGCAACCTA
>NW_011237638.1:0-346 GCF_000146605.3 Meleagris gallopavo | reverse complement strand
AAACGGGGTGTAGATGGGAGGAAATGTCCTGTTGAGGAGTGTCCAGCAGTTATTTTGAGAGAAAGGGAAGGTACTTGTCAGAAAGTGCTCTTTCTGGGAGAGAGTAGCATAGTTGGTTGGAAATGCCACCCATTTGTGAGAAGCTGCTTTGTTCTGGGAGAAATAGCATTCTCTGGGGAGAAGATGTCCTCTTTGGATGGAAAGTAGTACTTGTGGGAGAAGCTGTCCAATGTTTGGGCCCAAGGTAGCATTACTGGGAGGTAATGTCATTGTATTGGAGAAGGGAGGTATTTCTTGGGGAGAATGTGTTCTTTTGGAAGCCAACGGTGTACTTTGGGGAAAGGAA
>NW_011237637.1:0-451 GCF_000146605.3 Meleagris gallopavo | reverse complement strand
CTGAGAAATAGTCAGGCAAAGGTTGCGAGCCTGTGGGTTAAAATCAGGGTTGAGACCAACAAAAGACAGCTGGTGGTCGGGGTCTACTACAGGCCACCGAATCAAGGGGGAGCCTGTAGATGTGACCTTCTCCTTCAGCTGCAGGCTCTGATCCTACTGGGGGATTTTTAACCACCAAGATACCTGCTGGGAAACAAACATGGCGAGCTAGCTGCAAGTGATCCAGGAGACTCCTTGAGCCCAATAATGGTGACTTTCTGGTACAGGTCTTGGACAGGTCGACCAGAGGGGTCGACCAGCTGGCCACCAATGGCTGCTGGACCTGGTGCTCAGCCATGCAGAGGAGGTGGTCAAAGAGGTTAAGATTGGAGGCAGTCTGAGCTGCAGCAACCGTGCCCTGGTTGAGTTTGTGATCTCCAGACACATGGGCCTGGCAAAGAGTGGAGTCAAG
>NW_011237636.1:0-389 GCF_000146605.3 Meleagris gallopavo | reverse complement strand
ATTGTCTCCGTATTAAGCTACCTCATCATCTGTTTTCCACTACTTTTTGTTCTTTGCAGTAGGCATCGAAGGTGAGACTGAATTGGAAAGTGAACGTGTGACTACTTTGGAAAATCAACCAACTCCTGGGGGAAGAAAACTACAGCACAACTCTGCAGGCTCCTTCTGCATCTGCCTGGGGCACTGGCAGCAGTGCTGAAGATGAGAGTCCAGAAGGCACTCAGGCAGAAGTTAAAATTCAAAATGTGAAAGTAAGAATGAAGGCTTTAACAGAAGCTGTTGTCACTAAATTCAGAGAATTATTCTCAAAACCTCCAAGACGTGACTGTTTTCACTTTGTGAGGAAGAAAACATGCAGCAGAAGAAACACTATCTGACTCCTTTCACTG
>NW_011237635.1:0-489 GCF_000146605.3 Meleagris gallopavo | reverse complement strand
CACGAGACCGCTGCTGACGGCTGAAGCGGAGTTCGGGAGAACGCGATTCTCGGCCAGCTACGGCAAAGTCTCCGGAGCGGTTCAGCGCGAATGCCGCTTTCTGCGCGTGAGAGCGAAGGAGTGCGATTCCGATGCCGACAAGTGCGAATTCAGCGTCCTGCACTACCTGCGAGTGGGGGTTTTTCTGCGCAGTCCTGAAAGGATCTCTCCCCACTTTCTGTAAACGCTCTCCCTGAGAGCACTACAGCTGTCGCTCCTCGAACTTGTAAATGCCTTATTAGAGAGGGTTCTCCCTTCCACTCTTTTTCCTCTCTGAATGCGGATGTGTAGCAGTGGAGATCCACACTAGAACGAATTGTCTCTCGAAAGAAAAGTATAGGCGCATCATTCCTTCATCCGGAAAAAAAGCCTACCAGATTGGGTGTGTTATAATAGACTGAATTTGGACGTTCTCGGCATTGGAATGGCACTACTTCGCTCTCATGCGTA
>NW_011237634.1:0-602 GCF_000146605.3 Meleagris gallopavo | reverse complement strand
AGGAGGATCTCAAGCTGGATGGCTGTAATTAATGTGCTAATTGCATCCATGCGGTTGGGTGTTTTTTAAAGGGCATTGTGTGCATCCTTGTTGTGTTTTAAATTATGTTCTGCGTCTCTTCTGATTTCATTTTGCAGCCTGATGGAGTTGAAGGATTGCCTGGGCTCCTCCAGTCAGTGGTGTGAGATGTGTCCAGCAGGTAATGAACATCATGCACCCCATGTTGGTGCGTTGCTTGTATGCAGGAGGTTTGCGATGTGATCCGACTCCCCCATGCTGACCATCCACAGCTAGATCAAGTTGCTCAGAGTCTGAGCCAGGCTCACCTTGAAAGGGCCAGCACATCCACCATGTCTCTGGCAACCTGTGCCGCTGCCTCAGCACCCTCACTGTACAAGACATTTTCCTTAGATTTCACCTCCATTGTCCCTTGTTCTTTCCTTTAGGTATTGAAAGGCTGTTACCAGGTTCCCTTGGAGCCTTCACTTCTCCAGGAGGCTGAACAGCCCAGCTCTCCTTGCTTACAGGAGAGGGGTTCCATCCTTGGGTTCGTGTTTGTGGCTGTACTCTGGATGCACTCGCACAGCTCCATGTCTCCCTGC
>NW_011237633.1:0-340 GCF_000146605.3 Meleagris gallopavo | reverse complement strand
TTTTTTTTGTTGTTGTTGTTTTTTAAGTTCAGTGGTCAAAATTAATTTTTTTATAGGTTTGTGTTAATCCAGAACTGTATTTTTCTTGATTACTCAGCTAGGCCATTATAATTCAAGGTCTATTATTTACTCAGCCCTGCTCAGTATTTGCTTTTGACTCTGCAAAAGAGATATCTGGCACAAGGTGGTTTATTTGCAAACTGTCTTGCTTTCTTCCCTGACCACCTACTGAAACATTGCCGTGCTTTATCTCATAATACTATTGCCTTCATTTTAAAAATGAGGAGAATACTACTTAACCCATCCTTCTAAACAGAGGATAGTTATGTGAGATAGTTAT
>NW_011237632.1:0-431 GCF_000146605.3 Meleagris gallopavo | reverse complement strand
TTAAGGGAATAAATCTGGTATTTCTGGAAGAAAATGTCATGGTTTGGGGATAAAATAGGTATTTCTGGTAGAAAAACGTAGAGTCTTTGGTGAATAAAACTGGAATTTTCGTGGGGCAGAATATCATATTTTGGGAGAAAGCTACTATTTCTCGGAGAAAACGTCATATTTCTGGTTGAAAAACGGTATTGATGGGAGAAAACGTCCTATTTCTGGTTGAAAAATGGTATTTGTGGGAGGAAACTGCAGTTCCTGGCAGAAAATGGCATATTTTTGGGAGAAAGCGGGTATTTGCGGTATAAAATGTCGTATATTTGCGATTAAACTGGCATTTCTTGGAGAAAATATCATTATTTTTGGGGAAAAATGTACTATTTCTTGGAAAAGGTGTCATTTTAAGGGAAGAAATCTGGTATTTCTGGAGAAAATGT
>NW_011237631.1:0-349 GCF_000146605.3 Meleagris gallopavo | reverse complement strand
AAGCATTCTGCCTTCTGTGGCATGCCCATGCCGTCACAATGCCAGTTGCCTGTACCACCAGCCCATCATGCAACAATCCTACTGTCCTTTTGACTAAATCTCCCTGCACAAATGTCCATGTCGAAAATGGAACATGTCTCCAGCTGTGCAGCAGAGGACACGAGCTTCCATGCTCTAGCCATGTTCTCCTCTCGGCTTCTGGCTCTCCAACACAAAGAACAAGATGCAAAAGCAGTTGCATCACAAACACTCCTTTCATCCTGTCTACTTCAACAGACAACCAAGACGGGCCCGCTCTCCTGCCCTCTTACCTCAGCCTCTGCACACCATCCTACTCTCCTGAGCATTA
>NW_011237630.1:0-355 GCF_000146605.3 Meleagris gallopavo | reverse complement strand
AAAGAGGCAAAATAGAAAATGAAAAAAGGGAAAAGAAAAAGGGGAAAAGGAAAATTGTTAGAAGGGAAAATCAAAATAGGAAAATTGGGAAAAATGGAAAAAAAAGTGGGAAAAATGGGAAAAAGGGAAAACGGAAAAGAGGAAAAGAGAAAAATGGAAAAAAGAAAAGGGGAACTGGAAAAAGGAAAATGGGGAAAAAATGGAAAAAGGGAAAATAGAAAAGGGAAAAATGGAAAATGGGGAAAAAAGGAAAAAATAGGAAAAATGGAGAAAATAGAGAAAATAGGAAAAATGGGAAAAATAGGAGAAAATAGGAAAAAGGGAGAAAAAGGAAAAATAGGAAAAATAGGAAAAA
>NW_011237629.1:0-484 GCF_000146605.3 Meleagris gallopavo | reverse complement strand
ATGCCCATCACTTCAGCTTCTACCTCAACTGTCTGCGGACCTGCAGTTGTCTGCTGGTGGGCACTAGCTTTTTGCCCCAAGCCCTGAAGATGCTTGTGATTCGCCACCTGACAACCGTAGCCCTCTGAAGCCTGGAGCAAGGAGTTGCCCCTGTGGCTGGATGACGTCCTGGGGCACTTCTGCTGCTGCCTGGAGTACACCTCAATTGCTTCCTTTCATGATATGAGAGGGTGATTTTTTTTCTATGATTTGCAGCTCTAAAACGGGGAGGAAGTCTACAGGCAATCCTTCAGAGCATCTAGAATATCAAGAAATCCTCTTAGACTGTTTCTTAGTAGCGTCATAGAGCTACCGCTTTCATTCTTTTGTCAGTTTTTCACTCTTCAGCTTTCCATTTTCATTTACAGATTTCTTGGTATGTTAGGTACATTAATTCTTTAGCCAACGAGTGGAAAACATAAGGAATGTTCTACAGTTTCCCTTT
>NW_011237628.1:0-480 GCF_000146605.3 Meleagris gallopavo | reverse complement strand
CAGAGCCAGAGGACACGGCTGAGCCACCCAGATCTTCCTCTCGGCTCACCACCCAGCTCATAGGGTTCAGTGATCTTCTCGCTGGCCGTAGGAGAGGAACTGGACTGATGGAAGGAAACATATCAGGACTGAGCAGCACAAAAACACCTGGATCACATCCCAGATGGCTTCGAACAGCAGTCAGAGTTCAAGGCTCTGCTGTTCTATTGAGATCAGCTTTCTGCTAGACCCACACTTGTCTCAGATGAGGTCTGTGTCAGTTTACAGGACAACCACGACTCGACAGAGGTACCAGGGAACCAGCTGCTACTCGCAGAACATGCATTTCTAAAAAGGAAAAGCTTCCACGAATGCTAGAGAAACCAAGCAAACCTCAGAGACGTTGCAGAACCACCTCTCTGAGAGACCTCCTGTGGCCTCCTTTGCTCAGTACGTCAGGAAAGGCCTCGGCCAGCTGCAAATTCCATCAACTGCCATCAT
>NW_011237627.1:0-394 GCF_000146605.3 Meleagris gallopavo | reverse complement strand
GGACACATCTCACACCACTGACTGGAGGAGCCCAGGCAATCCTTCAACTCCATCAGGCTGCAAAATGAAATCAGAAGAGACGCAGAACAGAATTTAAAACACAACAAGGATGCACACAATGCCCTTAAAAAACACCGCATGGATGCAATTAGCACATAGCCCTATTAATTACAGCCATCCAGCTTAAGATCCTCCAGAAAAGCAGAGCTCACAGCTCTGAAATCAAGCAGGAATCACTCACCCCATTCTAAGGGCTCACCCCACATCCCAAAGGAAGCAGTCTCCAGATTCAGATGCTGCTCTTACACCTAGCAGCCCTTCAGCGCACTTGCCATCCCCCCAAAAAGACCAAGATCACAGCCCTGAAGAAAAAAAGAAACCACTTACCCCATTC
>NW_011237626.1:0-340 GCF_000146605.3 Meleagris gallopavo | reverse complement strand
ACATTTCCAGTGGGACGTGCAGAAGGCCACCGTGGAGCTAAGGGAAAGAGACGGGCTTGCACATTCTGGCACCTCCCTGCCTTTGGGCTTGGTAACCTTCAACCCATTTCCCCTCTACAGCAAAGGAAAAAGCAAAGCAAACCCTAAGCAAACTGTGTGCTTGAAAAGGGCAGCAGCTGAGCACAGCGGTGCCACAGCACCTGCTTACCTCTTCGCTTGGAGCTCCGCGCTGCGGCAGGCCCAGGCTGTGCTGCTGGAGCCGGTACGCCGTCTCCGCTCTGACCCCCTCGCTCTCTTCTTGGCAGGCAGCAGCTGCACTGCTGTTGGTCTCCCTTCTTCC
>NW_011237625.1:0-576 GCF_000146605.3 Meleagris gallopavo | reverse complement strand
TCACATCATGCCTACTTTGTTCTATTTTCATGCCAGCCACATCCCTTGGATGGATACTTTCTCTGCATGGTCATCTAGTACAGGAAAATATATTTGATGCAGACATCAGCTCCAACAAGAAAAAATCTGGTAGGTATGAAACCCATAATATGTGTATTTTAGCGTCTTCCTTGGTAGCTTATGATTTAAATCTGGTTGTATCTGCTGCCATTCCAGGTCACCCTAACTAGACTCCCACTACTCAGTCTACTCACCCAATAGAATACAAATCCCATAGCCAGGTTTTTGTGAAATACTTGTGCACTTTCTCTTCAGCTGAAGAAACAGGTGAAAACATAGTGGGCTGATAGGTAGATGTCATCAGATATCCTGCTGGAAATAACAACACCCAGCTACCACAAGTTCTCAGGCCCTGATTTAGAGTAGAGGGCCTCCATACTAGCTCAGACTGCAAGTCATCCAGTCAGGTCATGGGAAGTACTGTGGTGGAACTGAAGATGCTAGCCCAAATTTTACAACCTCTTGTCTTACTTGATACAATAGAGCCTCTTTGTGCCTTAACTGTGTTCATAGGCA
>NW_011237624.1:0-316 GCF_000146605.3 Meleagris gallopavo | reverse complement strand
GCTGAGTCTGCCACCAAAATCAAGCGGGCTCCCCAAAGGCGGGGGATGTCCTGTCCAGTCCTTGCCCACGCTGACTGAGCTGACTCAGCCTCCTTTGGACTTATAAACAAGTTTTGTGTTGTCGTCAAGTGAACAACAACCCTCGACGACCCATCACTGAAGATCCACATCTGAAGATCCACATCTGAACCATCTTTTCTATCGCCCGTCTTCCCTTCCCCATCTCCCCACATGACCAGCATTCGTAATAAACTGGACGGGCCAACATCTGCCCTTCGTGTATCAATCTCGCCGTCAGGTGCACATAGAGGAGAAC
>NW_011237623.1:0-399 GCF_000146605.3 Meleagris gallopavo | reverse complement strand
CCATTCGTGGAGCTGCTCTCTCTCTTTCTTAGCAGGGAACCCTGAGCGTACTTAAGGGCTGGTAGGTATTTGGACCTGGAAGCTGCTTCCTTCACTTGAGAGTGTGGGGGACTATTGGTCCTTGGAATGGGGTAAGTGGTTTCTTTTTTTCTTTCAGGGCTGTGATCTTGTCTTTTTGGGGATCCCAAGTGCACTGAAGGGCTGCTAGCTGTAAGAGCAGCATGTGAATCTGGAGACTGCTTCCTTTGGGGTGTGGGGTGAGCCCTTAGAATGGGGTGAGTGATTCCTGCTTGATTTCAGAGCTGTGAGCTCTGCTTTTCTGGAGGATCTCAAGCTGGATGGCTGTAATTAATAGGGCTATGTGCTAATTGCATCCATGCGGTGGGTGTTTTTAAGGGC
>NW_011237622.1:0-384 GCF_000146605.3 Meleagris gallopavo | reverse complement strand
TTCCTGAGCGCTTCTGTACACAGCCATGGCCTTTGCCTCTTCTTTCCTTCTTTCTTTGTTGTGTTTGACACTCTGCAAGCTGTGAATTGCCAGGGAACAGCTCAATGTGCTCTGGAGTTCTGGGGGACCAACTCCCAAGAAACACTGCGCAGCTCAAAGCCCCGAAGCCTGGAGAGATGAGAGATGTGCAGCGCTCTGCCTGGTGCAGGACACGATGCACGCTCTGCAAGGCGCTTTCCACCAAGCCCTCAGATCCGTGCTCAAACTGCATCCAAAGCAACCCAGTGCCCTGTGCTTGTTGCACCCGGAGCTATCGGTGCCAGGAGGTGCTGCTGCGTTTGCAAGGACGTTGTGTCAGCAGCGTGACGTCAATGGGGTTGTTTT
>NW_011237621.1:0-497 GCF_000146605.3 Meleagris gallopavo | reverse complement strand
ACTTCTGAAACTACTTGTCTTTTAGAGACATAAATTATTCTACTGTAATAACTCTCAAACTCATTTATGATCATCTTCTTGATAGGAAGACCATATCTTATGGGTTGCATTGCTCAATTGCAACTCAATTTATTGGCCATTTCTTTGGCTGCACTGAGTTCTTCCTTGTCCCAGTGATGGCTTACGACTGTTCCATTGCTATAGACAATTCACTTCACCAGTGTTAGGAATAAACATGGCTGTGGCTGGCTGCTGACAGCTTCCTGGATGGGAGGCTTTGCGCATTCACTGATACAGGTCTTGCCAACCTTTTGGCTTGTCTGAGCCACACTGAGTGAATAAGAATCGTCTTGGGCTGCATATACATTTGCTGCAGCAAAAGTAATGCCTTCTATTATTTCCATGGAAACGACAACAGATACAAGGAGCACAGTAGCCCTGTTTAGTAGAACATGTTCTCAGCTACAAAACGCTATTTTTCATCAACTCCCCATCAT
>NW_011237620.1:0-469 GCF_000146605.3 Meleagris gallopavo | reverse complement strand
TACCCACACTGATGTGGGCATGGGGTGCCCAGGACAGGCAGAACTCAACTGGAGGTTGCAAACAGATGCATGAATCCCATCTGCATCATATCCAATACAAAACCAGGCTGCCCAGGGCCCCATCCAGCCTCGCTTTAAACACCTCCAGGGATGACGGGCATCCACAACCTCTCTGGGCAGCCGATTCCAGCATCTCACCACTCTCTCTGGAAAGAACAATCCCATCTGACATCGCATCTTCAACTCAAAACCACTTCCCTTGGCCTGACGTGAGCTACACTATCAAAGAGTTGACTCCCCTCCTGTTTGCAGGCTCCTTTTATGTACTGGAAGGCTGCAGTGAGGTCACCCCGCTGCCTTCCCTTCTCCAGGCCAAACAAGGAGATCTAGAGTGAAATGTAGAGGGGCAAAAGTGTCAATAAAGCCTTATCATGGGCCTAGCCTTTAAACATGTCCAGAATGCCTGGGA
>NW_011237619.1:0-484 GCF_000146605.3 Meleagris gallopavo | reverse complement strand
TGAGCGTACTTAAGGGCTGGTAGGTATTTGGAGCTGGAAGCTGCTTCCTTCACTTGAGAGTGTGGGGGAGTATTGGTCCTTGGAATGGGTAAGTGGTTCTTTTTTTCTTTCAGGGCTGTGATCTTGCTTTTTGGGGGATGGCAAGTGCGCTGAAGGGCTGCTAGGTGTAAGAGCAGCATCTGAATCTGGAGACTGCTTCCTTTTGGGGGTGTGGGGTGAGCCCTTAGAATGGGGTGAGTGATTCCTGCTTTCTTTCAGAGCTGTGAGCTCTGCTTTTCTGGAGGATCTGAAGCTGGATGGCTGTAATTAATAGGGCTATGTGCTAATTGCATCCATGCGGTGTTTTTTAAGGGCATTGTGTGCATCCTTGTTGTGTTTTAAATTACGTTCTGCGTCTCTTCTGATTTCATTTTGCAGCCTGATGGAGTTGAAGGATTGCCTGGGCTCCTCCAGTCAGTGGTGTGAGATGTGTCCAGCAGGTAAT
>NW_011237618.1:0-490 GCF_000146605.3 Meleagris gallopavo | reverse complement strand
GTGGGAGAAGATGTCCTATTCTTTGGTTGCAAGTGTCCTATTTGGTCTTGTCATCTAGTCTTTTTGGGAGAAAACGTGCGGTAGTTTGAAGAAAACAGGTATGCCTGGGAGAAAATATCATCTTTTTGGAAGCACAGGCCCAATTTCCAAGTGAAATGTGGTATTTCTGGGAGAAAATGACAGGTACGTGGGAGAAAAGTGGACAATAGTGGGAAAGACTGACTTCTCTTGGAGGGCAAGTGTGGTATTTTTTGGTGTGAAAAAGGGGGTCCTTTTAGGGAGAAAACGGGGTGTAGATGGGAGAAAATGTCCTCTTGAGGAGTGTCTAGGTGTTTTGTTCCTTGTGCGTGCATATGTACTATTTGCTTCCAGAAGAACTATTTTTTCTTAGGTAGACTTCATGTTTCATCCACTTAATACTTCATCACAATTCCAAAGGGGACTTTTTCCAACCAAAGTAGGACATTTCCTCCCAGAAATACCGGCTAGA
>NW_011237617.1:0-459 GCF_000146605.3 Meleagris gallopavo | reverse complement strand
GCCATATTTTTCGGGGACTAAACTGGTATTTCTGGCAGAAAACGTTGTGTTTGTCAGGAGAAAATGGGGTATTTCTGGCACCAAATGTCATCTTTCAAGGAGAAATTTGGTCGTTTCTGGGAGAAAGCGTGATATTTCTGGGGAGAATACTGCAGTTTCTGGGAGGAAATGTCATATTTTGGGGGGGAAATCTCCAATTTCTAGGACAAAATGTCATATTTTTTGGCGGGAAAACTGGTATTTCTGTGAGACAATGTCCTATTTCCGGGAGAAAACTGGGTTTTCTGGTAGAAAACGTTGAGATTTGGTGAGAAAACTGGTATATCTGGCACAAAATATCATATTTCTGGGAGAAAGCTGATATTTCAGAGAGACGTTGCCATATTTTGGGAAGAAAACGGATATTTCTGGGAGAAAAAGGTCATATTTGGAGGAAGAAAACTGGTATATCCGGGGAGA
>NW_011237616.1:0-471 GCF_000146605.3 Meleagris gallopavo | reverse complement strand
AACTTCCTTATGGTTGGTATGTTTTTGTACCAAATTCTATTAACTGTTCAACTACCTGTACCTGCTTCAGACCCAGTCATGAGAGCTGTTGGTATCAAAGAGGAATGTTCACAATAGGGGTATTATGGTACTGTAATGATTTGAGCAAAACAATTTCAGATTTTTTCTTTTGTAGCTTGCATGTTGACTAGTAAGGAATGAATGGTTTAGTCCATTTCAGTATTTGTTGATAATTTCCAGTGTTAAGGGAATTCACATGCAGGTAGAAAAGTGATTAAAAATTATGGCTCATATGAGTATATTGTATACCTCACCAGAAATACAAGCACAAAAATTTTTAGTGAAGTTGAGCAACTGCAGTTACTGTAGTACCATCTGCATGCAGTTTTTGCAGTTCGTACTTCTAAATCTTAGCCTTACAAGAGAGGAGGGTAAAAAAAATAGACATCTAAATCTAGCAAGCGCACACGG
>NW_011237615.1:0-550 GCF_000146605.3 Meleagris gallopavo | reverse complement strand
CACAAACTGGAGCTCAGGAAGTTGCATCAAATCATGAGGAAGAACTTCTTTCCTGTGCGGGACACAGAGCACTGAAACGGGAGGTGGTGGGGTCTCTTTAAACCCAACCTGTGCAACCATCTGCAGGGAAACAGGTTGAGCAGAGGAGTTGGATTTGATGAACCCCAGAGGTCACTTCCAACCCCACGCTTCTGGGACTCTGTGCTACGACCTGCCACAGAATTTTGGGCTAACCACAGGGCTTGTGGCAGGGGTTGGATCAGCCAGTGTTTGATGCAGGGATGTTAAATTGTCCATCAACTCTTTGCAGTCCTCTGGAGCAGAGAGTGCCCGTGTGAGGAGTTCCTGCAGTGAGGTTCCTGCAGTGCCAGAGTGATGGCAGTGCTGAGCACAAGGAGCACATTGCATCCATGGCCGCTGTCACACGAGCACACGCTGCAGACAAACGGGCAGAAGCATCCAGAATTGCAGGGCAGCCCTCAGAGATGGGAAGCAGCGCCAGCGCAGTGAAGGGAACAGCCGTGAGAGCTGTGATGGCACAGAGTGAAGG
>NW_011237614.1:0-311 GCF_000146605.3 Meleagris gallopavo | reverse complement strand
ATTTTCTGCAAAAAATGGCACTTTTCTCCCAGAAAAATGTCGCTATCTCCCAGAAATACCCATTTTCTCCAACAAAAATAAAACATTTCCTCCCAGAAATTACCAGTTTTCTCCCCCAAATTATGACATTATCTCCAAGAAATAACACATTTCTCCCCAAAAGATCAGATTTTCTCTCAGAAATACCAGGTTTCTTGCAAAAATCCGACATTTTCTGCCAGGAACGGCAGTTTTCTCCCAGAAATAGGACATTTTTCAACCAGAAACATGACATTTTCTCCCAGAAATACCAGTCGTCTGCCTAGAAATAT
>NW_011237613.1:0-425 GCF_000146605.3 Meleagris gallopavo | reverse complement strand
CTGGGCTGCATTCAAAGAGGAGCGACCAGCAGGGAGAGGGAGGTGATTGTCCCCCTCTACTCGGCTCTGGTGCGGCCCCATGTGCAGCTCTGCGTCCAGGCCTGGGGCTCCAGCACAGGAATGATGTGGAGCTTTTGGAGCAGGTCCAGAGAAGGGCCCACGAAGATGATCAGAGGGCTGGAGCACCTCTCTTAGAAAGAAATGTTGAGGGAACTGGGATTGTTTCTGTGGGAGAAGAGAAAGCTCTGGAGATAGCTCATGACAGCCTTCCAAGACTCAAAGGGAGCGCATAAGCAGGAGGGGGCAACGGCTGTTTAGGAGGGTGGATAGCGATAGGACAAGGGGAAATGGTTTTCAAGTGAGACAGGGGAGGTTTAGGTTGGTTATTAGGAGGCAGCTTTTCACGCACAGGGTGGTGACGCACT
>NW_011237612.1:0-370 GCF_000146605.3 Meleagris gallopavo | reverse complement strand
ATCGTAAAGGAGCGGTTTGCACTTCGCCTTGGCTACATGCAGAATGCACTACGCCTACCTCTGAATACTATGTATCCGCCATTATTTCGAGCCACAATTCATGCTAGTGAGGTTTTCCACTGCTACACATCTGCATTCAGACAGGAAAAGAGTGGAAGGGAAAACCCTCTCTAATCAGGCATTTGCAAGTTCGAGGATCGACCGATCGTAGTGGTCTCAGAGAGAGCGTGACGGAAAGTGGGGAGAGATCCTTTCAGGACTGCGGAGAAAAAACTCCCCACTCGCAGGTAGTGCAGGAGGCATCGGAATCGCACTCCTTCGCTCTCACGCGTAGAAAGCGGCATTCGCGCTGAACTAATCCGGAGACTTT
>NW_011237611.1:0-428 GCF_000146605.3 Meleagris gallopavo | reverse complement strand
ACCCCGCCCAGGTGCAGGTTCCACAAAACAGGAGGGCAAGGGAATGCCCAGGCAAAGGCAAGGGCCAAGAGAACATGGAAGGAAATGCCAAGGATGACGGCCCAGACAATACGGCAGGGAACGCCAAAACTGAATGCCGACATGAATGTGGCAACACAAAGCCAAGGGAATGGCCAAGAGAATGGGGCAAGGAACACAAACATAGGAGGACAAGAGAATGTAATAGTGAAAAACAGTGCAAGACCAGAGACAAGCAAGACACAGAACAAAGAGGATAGGCAGCCTTCTGTGGGCACCATGAAGCGCAATTCAGAGCTCTGGGGGAACCCTATTGTGCCGGGCTCTGGAATGGGTAAACGCTGGCGGGTGTGCATCGCCCTTACTGCTGGGCGACAATGACCAGTCAGCAAAGTGAGGTTCCGGGGCAT
>NW_011237610.1:0-338 GCF_000146605.3 Meleagris gallopavo | reverse complement strand
GATGGAGTTGTAGTTGTATTTTTTTTATTTTTTTTTTCTTCTCCTCCATTGTGGAGCTGCTCTCTCTGTTTTTTAGCAGGGAACCCTGAGCGTACTTAAGGTCTGGTAGGTATTTGGACCTGGAAGCTGCTTCCTTCACTTGAGAGTGTGGGGGAGTATTGGTCTTTGGAATGGGGTAAGTGGTTTCTTTTTTTCTTTTCAGGGCTGTGATCTTCTGTTTTTGGGGGATCGCAAGTGCGCTGAAGGGCTGCTAGGTGTAAGAGCAGCATCTGAATCTGGAGACTGCTTCCTTTGGGTGTGGGTGAGCCCTTAGAAGTGGGGTGAGTGATTCCTGCTTG
>NW_011237609.1:0-415 GCF_000146605.3 Meleagris gallopavo | reverse complement strand
CCCCCTCGACTCGGCTCTGGTGCGGCCCCATGTGCAGCACTGCGTCCAGGCCTGGGGCTCCAGCACAGGAATGATGTGGAGCTTTTGGAGCAGGTCCAGAGAAGGGCCACGAAGATGATCAGAGAGCTGGAGCACCTCTCTTAGAAAGAAATGTTGAGGGAACTGGGATTGTTTGTGTGGGAGAAGAGAAAGCTCTGGAGATAGCTCATGACAGTCCTTTTAAGACTCGAAGGGAGCGCATAAGCAGGAGGGGGCAACGGCTGTTTAGGAGGGTGGATAGCGATAGGACAAGGGGAAATGGTTTTCAAGTGAGACAGGGGAGGTTTAGGTTGGTTCTTAGGAGGCAGCTTTTCACGCACAGGGTGGTGACGCACTGGAATGTGTGCTTGAGAGTCACTTCCAGGATGATCTGCTC
>NW_011237608.1:0-580 GCF_000146605.3 Meleagris gallopavo | reverse complement strand
AGCGGCCTTTCTGGGAGAAAGTGTCCTAAGTTTGGGGAGAAAGTGTCATAGTGCGGAGTGTAGTGTAGCAGAATTAGGGGGAATTGGGAGGTATTCCTAAGAGAACTGTCAATTTCTGGGAGAAAAGGTCTTATGTGGGGGGAAAAAAGTGAGGAATGTGTGAGAAAGCTGGTGTTTCTGGGAGTAAATGCCATGTTTTGGGGCTAGAAATGGTCTTTCTGGTGGGATGTGCCACATCTTTGTGAGGCAATCGGTGTTTGTGAGGGCCAATGGCATATATTCTGGATCGAAATGGTCTTTCCGCAGTAAATGCCAAAAGTCTGGGAGTAAGTGTCATGATGAGGAATGTAATGGAGTGTAATTGGGAGGAACTGGAGGAATTTCTCGGAGTCGTGGTCTTTGTGGGTGCATATGTCCCATTTAGGGAAGGAAAGGAGTATTTCTTAGCAGAACTGCCATAGCACTTAGGGAAAATGTCCTATCCTTGGGAGAGAAGTGGTATTAGTGGGAGAAGATGTCCTATTCTTGGTTGCAAGTGTCCTATTTGGACTTGTCATCTAGTCGTTTTGGGAGAAAACGT
>NW_011237607.1:0-571 GCF_000146605.3 Meleagris gallopavo | reverse complement strand
TGCTGACATGACTGAAGGTCCCAGCACTTGTATGGCATCTTGCTTGATCAATATACTCACATTCACACTCTGCACTATGAAACGAAAGAAGTTTGTGTCGTGGTGCTCGAGAGCAGAGAATCCTGTTCTCAGCTGCCACAGGATGAGGAGCTCACAGCTGAATCTTGGGCAGAAAGCCATCAGGGGAAGAAGGGCCCTGAGGCTCTGCAGCAATGAGGAGGGTGTACTGCAAGTTTGTGCGCAGCTCCAGCCATGTGCAACTGCTGTTGAAAAAGGCAGGTGTATCAGAGATAAGCACAGTTAATCTGTCCAGGAGGTGTTCAAAATGGTGCCTTTTCATTTCAGGAATCCTACAAAGCAGATTTTAGAATGGAGTTACGTTGGTGTGACACAGCATGACATCTGAAACAGAACAGAACATTTCAGGGCTTCTTTGGAAGAAAAACAAAGGAAGTGAAGATGACTTCACTGTTTTCACAGGTCTACTATGGATCACAGAATAGAATCATAGAATCAGAGAATCACTCAGCTTGGAAAAGACCTTAAAGATCATCGAGTCCAAGCACGACCC
>NW_011237606.1:0-329 GCF_000146605.3 Meleagris gallopavo | reverse complement strand
GCATTTCTTGAAGAAAATATCGTATTTTTGGTGAAAAATCTACTATTTCTTGGAAAAGATGTCATGTTTTGGGGAAGAAAACTGGTATTTCTTGGGAGGAAAATAGTCATGTTTGGGGTAGTAAAATAAGGTATTTCTTGGTGGAAAAACGTAAGAGTACTTCGGTCGAAGTAAAACGTCGGAACTTTACGGTAGGGAAGGTCGAAAATATCGTATTTTGTAAGAAACCTGTATTTCTAGAGAAATGTCATGTTTTGGGGCAAAATCTGATATTTCTGGGATAAAACGTCCTATTTCTGGTTGAAAAATGGTATTTGTGGGAGGAAACC
>NW_011237605.1:0-434 GCF_000146605.3 Meleagris gallopavo | reverse complement strand
GAATGCAGCCCAGGGATACAGTTTGGCCTTCTAGGCTGCAAGTGCACACTACTGGTCTTATGTCCAGCTCTTTGTCCACCAGGATCCCCGAGTCCTCCGCAGGGCTGCTCCCAAGGGCTTCTACGCCCACTTTGTACAAGCATCTGGGTTTCCCCTTCATCAGGGACATCAACAGTGGGGTTGAGTGCACCCTAAGGACACCAAGCTGTGGGGTGCAGTGACACAGCAGAGGGACGGGATGCCATCCGACAGAGACCTCAACAGGCTGAGCAGTGGGCACAAATCCAAGTGCAGGGTCAGGTAGCTGGGGATGAGGGAACACCCACCACCAAAACATGCTAGGGGATGAAAGGACTGAGCGTAGTCCTGCTCCATAAGGCCTGGGAGTACTGGTGGGTGGGAGCTGGACACAAGCCAGCAATGGGCCCTTCCAG
>NW_011237604.1:0-367 GCF_000146605.3 Meleagris gallopavo | reverse complement strand
AAACAAATTAACAAGTAAATAACAAATGTAAATCCTCTGATAAGATTGTGAACCTGGAGTACCCAGCCAGTGGGGAAACAGGGGAGAGGGGGGAGGGCTAGGGGGAGGAAAACAGGGTATAAAGGCTGTCATGTTGTGTCCATAGGTGCGCTCCTGCTTGCGGGACGCCCGCCATTGCAATCGCGAATAAAATCTGCTTTTATCAGAGATACCGTCCTGACAAAATTATTTGGATATTTTCCAACAATTTTGGGGGGCTCGTCCGGGATTATTATTGCCTCTTTGGGTGTCTCCCTACTGCCCTGGACAGGATAGGTGCACCCCGCTGATTTCAGCGGTCCTGTCTGAGTGGTGAGGTGACTCCTTG
>NW_011237603.1:0-559 GCF_000146605.3 Meleagris gallopavo | reverse complement strand
GCTCTCACGCGCAGAAAGCGGCATTCGCGCTGAACCGCTCCGGAGACTTGGCCGTAGCTGGCCGGGAAAACGCGTTTCTCCCCGAATGCGCTTCCTACCGTCAGCAGCGGTCTCGTGTTTCTCGCTTGCCGAGAACGAACCACTTCTGCCGGTTGCTTTTCTCCGATGAGTGAGCGGGCTTCTGTGCGCACATCGGAAAGGAGCGGTTTGCACTTCGCCTTGGTTACATGCAGATTGCACACGACTAGCTCTGAATACTATGTCTCTGCCTATATTTCGTGGCACAATTCGTCCCTGCGCGGTTCTCCACTGCTATACGTTTGCATTCAGAGAGGAAAAGAGTGGAAGGAAAAACCCTCTCTAATAAGACACCTGGAAGTTGGAGGAGCGACAGATGTAGTGCTCTCAGGGAGAGCGTTTCATAAAGAGGGGGGAGATCCTTTCAGGACTGCGGAGAAAAACCCCCATCGCAGGTAGTGCAGGAGGCTGAATTCGCACTTGTCGGCATCGGAATCGCACTCCTTCGCTCTCACGCGCAGTAAGCGGCATTCGCGCTGAA
>NW_011237602.1:0-547 GCF_000146605.3 Meleagris gallopavo | reverse complement strand
GTATTAGACTAAGTTGCCAAAAGACTTGATGACTGAATTGTTCAGGATCTCTAAATCAAAACTACAAGAGCTCATAATTTACAAGTAGAGGCTGTGAGGCCTTTCAAAAACTCATATACACACATTCCTTGTCCAACACAGTAGGAGAATGTGGCCTCAACAGTTAGACCCAGAGCAAAGTCTTTTCATTTACTTCAGCCACATTCAACTTCAAGATCAATTTAATCATAACAAGAACTTCTCAATCTACCATGCTGAGATTCTTTTCACTACGTAGATTCAAGTGCAATCTTTCCTAACGTCAAGACTGTCTGGAGCTGCTGGAGAGTTACAAGGCATCAAAACAGACACAGAAGAACAACTGTTTTGCACAAGTCATTTGTTCAGCATCGGATTAATCCATTGCTCTTCTCAGCAATATAAAAATCCTGCTCTTTTGAGACCATTTGATACTGGAAGAAAACGCTAGGAAAAAATTACCGAGAGCTACAATCAAGAAAGCACTGATTGTATCTCCGCGTAAGTGCAGAGCTCTTTCTGTTTTGTT
>NW_011237601.1:0-338 GCF_000146605.3 Meleagris gallopavo | reverse complement strand
AATAGGATTCATTTCAGGTTAATTAAAGAGTCTTCCAATGACACTGTGAGCCTCTCAATTATTTTTCAGTGGTCTTGGGAATCTGGAGAGATCCCATTTGAATGAAAGCTGGCAAAAATTCCAATTTTTCAAGAAGGGCAAGAAAGAAGACCCTGTTAATTATAGGCCTGTCAGTTTCATTTCAGTGCCCAGTAAAATTATGGAGAAAATTATGGTGGGAGTTATTGAAAACACCTGAAGAATCATATGGTTGTTGATCACAGCCAACACAGTTTCATGTAGGAGAAAGCTCTGTCTAATTAAGTTAATTTCGTTTTATGATAAAGTTGCCCATCTAG
>NW_011237600.1:0-347 GCF_000146605.3 Meleagris gallopavo | reverse complement strand
TTTTTGGGGAAAAATGTACTATTTCTTGGAAAAGGTGTCATATTTAAGGGAAGAAATCTGGTATTTCTGGAAGAAAATGTCATGTTGGGATAAATAGGTATTTCTGGTGAAAAACGTAGAGTCTTTGGTGATATAACTGGAATTTCTGGGGCAGAATATCATATTTTGGGAGAAAGCTACTATTTCTCGCAGAAAACGTCATATTTCTGGTTGAAAAATGGTATTTCTGGGAGAAAACTGGTATTTCTTGTAGAAAAAATGGTATTTGTGGGAGGAAACTGCAGTTCCTGGCAGAAAAAGGCATATTTTTGGGAGAAAGCAGCTATTTGCAGTATAAAATGTCGTAT
>NW_011237599.1:0-415 GCF_000146605.3 Meleagris gallopavo | reverse complement strand
AGGAAGTGAGAAAGAATTAGAAAAATACTAGAACAAGAATTGGAAAAGGAACTAGAATTAGAAAATGAAAAAGGGTGAAAAATAGAAAATGAAAGAGAGAGGGAAAAAGTCTAGAAAAAGAAAATTAGAAATAGAACAATGAAAAATAAAAAGAAATACGAAAAGTATTAGAAAAAATAGAAGAAGAATTAGAAAAAGAATTAGAGAGAAAAACAAGAATCACCCCTAAAACTACCCATTTCATGGCATTAAAAAGAATAAAAATCCAAAAACTAAACTTGAAGTGCAAGAAAGGCACTTGGAAACATACAGTGAAAAAATGAACAAGACAGAGCGAATATTAATACGGCCCTATGCTTTCTGCTAACGTGCTTTTCATTTTGTGATCATTAAATTTGCTGGGCAGTTAGATTTT
>NW_011237598.1:0-442 GCF_000146605.3 Meleagris gallopavo | reverse complement strand
GCATGGAAGCCTCACTAACCTATTTTTCCTCCCACAACTCCCCTTTCCCATCCCTGGAGTCCTGCAGAAAAACCTAGGAGATGTCCTAGGAGGGTTTGGAGCATTCAGGGGGTCCCCGAGGTTGGCCGCGGGGTCCCTTGAAGGATCTGGAAGCTCCCAGGATGGCTCCAGGAGCTCTGAGGAGCCACTGGGATGATCTGGAGATGTCCCAGTGGAGTCTGGTAGGGTCCGGAGAGTCCTCATGTGGGTCTGAGTGGTCCTGGAGTCATCCAGAAGGGTCTGGAGATGTCCCAGAGGGGTCTCTTTGAGATCAGAGGGTCCCCAGGGGTTCCGGAGTCCTCCAGAGGTCTCCAATGGGGATTTTTGAGGACAACCTCACATAGTGACACGTTCTCGCTCTGCTTTGTCCCCCTGGGATCACCCCCAAAATGTCTGTTTCCAT
>NW_011237597.1:0-313 GCF_000146605.3 Meleagris gallopavo | reverse complement strand
CATGAAGGCACTGCCCTGCATCCCGGCTCTTGCACAAACCTGTGCTCCTTGCTCGGAGCACATGGCTGCACTCTGTGCACGATGTTGCTTACCACCAGAGAAGGCTCAGCTACCCAACACCATTTTTGGCTTCCATCTTGTCTGAGAACTGCTCATTATGCACAGCCCTCATCTTTGCTTTGGTTTGGTGAGGTGGGGACTGCCATTGCTTCCTCAGTCCCACAGACCCCTTCCCATCCCACACTGCCATGGGAGATCAGGTTCTGGACCACCTGAGGACCCAAACATCCAGGAGTCTTTGGGTCCTGACGAG
>NW_011237596.1:0-486 GCF_000146605.3 Meleagris gallopavo | reverse complement strand
GCGCCCCTTCCCTCTAACGTGTCACCTGCACCACTCAGCTTGGTATCGCCTGCAAACTTGATGAGGTGCACACGATCCCACTGTCCACGCCGCCCATAGAGACGTTCAATGGCACCGGTCCCATCACCAGTCCCAGCACCCATCCCTGAGGAAGCCACTCCTCACCGCGCTCCGCTTGGACACTCAGCCGCTGACTGCAGCTCTGAGTGCCACCATCATCCAGCCACTTCCTCATCCAGCCCGTGCTCCATCCATCACTTGCTCTCCCCACACTCACTTGCTCTCAAACAACCGCCATGCCATCTTTCAGTATCTCCTGTTGCCATTCAGTTCCTCCATGCCGCTTTCACTGCGATTTGGCGCTTTTAAACACCTTCCAGGCTTCCTTCTGAAGTCTGGCAGCGTTTGCAAAGCTCGCTGTTAACGTGTCCCACTGCTGTGAGAAATCTTCCTAGCTCAAGCTCAAGCTCTGTCTTCCTCATCCTG
>NW_011237595.1:0-340 GCF_000146605.3 Meleagris gallopavo | reverse complement strand
GTTTCTTTTTCTCCAGTGGAGACATCGACTGATTACATTGTAAGATGTAGGGTTTTTCTTGCTGAGCAATATTTCCGCATCTCTTCTTCCTGCAGAAATTGTCCAATCACTAGCCACTCTGGTATTACCATGGTTAATTAACAGAGACAAAGAAGGAAAGTTCAGTAACTCCATCTCTGTTGTTGGCTGTTTCCTTTCCATTTTTGTGAATTGCATAAAAATGCCATACAATTCCTGTGCCTCACTGAGCTTCTACTTGGTTTCTCCAAACAAGATTTTATTAGTTTTCTGATCATCAGTAAATGGCTGAATTTCCTCTCAGTGCAAGGCTGTTACTCTG
>NW_011237594.1:0-423 GCF_000146605.3 Meleagris gallopavo | reverse complement strand
GGGGATGAAAGGACTGAGCGTAGTCCTGCTCCATAAGGCCTGGGAGTACTGGTGGGTGGGAGCTGGACACAAGCCAGCAGTGGGCCCTTCCAGCCCAGAAAGCCAACCGTATCCTGGGCTGCATCCAAAGATGCGCAGTCAGCGGGCAAAGGGAGGAGATCCCCATCCCTCTGCTCTGCGCTGGTCAGGCCTCACCTGCAGTGCTGCGTCCAGATGTGGAGCCCTCAGTGCAGGGAGACATGGAGCTGTGCGAGTGCATCCAGAGTACAGCCACAAACACGAACCAAACGATGGAACCCCCTCTCCTGTAAGCAAGGAGAGCTGGGCTGTTCAGCCTCCTGGAGAAGTGAAGGCTCCAAGGGAACCTGGTAACAGCCTTTCAATACCTAAAGGAAAGAACAAGGGAAAATGGAGGTGAAATCT
>NW_011237593.1:0-378 GCF_000146605.3 Meleagris gallopavo | reverse complement strand
TTAAGTACGCTCAGGGTTCCCTGCTAAAACAGAGAGAGCAGCTCCACAATGGAGGAGAGAAAAAATAAAAAATACACTCACTCCATCACCAAAGAACAAGGCATACTCCAAAGGAAGCACTCCCCAGGTTCAGATGCTGCCCCTACTCTTCCCAGCCCTTAAATGGGATCAGGGAGGGGTGGAGCCTGGCTCTGCCCCACTCCACAGCCAAACTGCCCCCAGCTGTGCTCGCAGGGCTGCACCCGCCCAGGTGCAGGTTCCACAAAAACAGGAGGGCAAGGGAATGCCCAGGCAAAGGCAAGGGCCAAGAGAACATGGAAGGAATGCCAAGGATGACGGCCCAGACAATACGGCAGGGAACGCCAAAACTGAATGCCG
>NW_011237592.1:0-346 GCF_000146605.3 Meleagris gallopavo | reverse complement strand
TGGAGATAGCTCATGACAGCCTTCCAAGACTCCAAAAGGGGAGCGCAAGGTAAGCGAGGAGGGGGCAACGGCTGTTGAGGAGGGTGGATAGCGATAGGACAAGGGGAAATGGTTTTGAAGTGAGACAGGGGAGGTTTAGGTTGGTTATTAGGAGGCAGCTTTTCACGCACAGGGTGGTGACGCACTGGAATGTGTGCTTGAGAGTCACTTCCAGGATGATCTGCTCCATGATCCGTGACCAGCACAGAGGTGAGACTGACATGCTGGTAGTTCCCCGCGTCACACTTTGTATCCTTCCTAAGAGGTGTGCTGTCACCTTTTTTCTCCTCACCAGGGACTTGACCTG
>NW_011237591.1:0-588 GCF_000146605.3 Meleagris gallopavo | reverse complement strand
GACTACGTTATGTCGTCTTGATCTACTAACATTATTTGATAACTGGTTCAAACTACCAGAGGTCTTTCTGTGTGTCAGAATGTAGTCAAAAAGTGGGGTATACAGCATTACTATTTGGTTAATACAGCTCCTGAACAAATGCTTGCTTACTTCCAAAACATGAATTTAAAAAATAGAATAAAGAAGGGGAAAAAGTAAAATAGATTATATTTAGTTTAAAACAACAAAATAACAGTAAATTATCATTTGACCAATGAAAAAGTGCAAGGCAAAAGACCAAACAATAAAATGGTCTGTTGGATCTTCTAATGCCTTCTGGCTGATGAACAATTAACTTTTTTGTGTGGCACATAACACATATGGTCTCCTACTACTGATACTTCAGCCATGCTCAACACCAAATTGTTTATTCAGCAAAAACAACTGAGCACCGATTGGATTAATCGGTGAGTAAAATACTTGAGGACCAGCAACAGTACATGTCAGTAAAATACACTCAAAAAACCTGAATGATGTTCATATTTTTTCTTGATAGACCACAGTCATGTCAGAGGAAAGCAATAAATCCTGAAGTTGGTAGTCCTCAAT
>NW_011237590.1:0-367 GCF_000146605.3 Meleagris gallopavo | reverse complement strand
TAAAGATACGATAAAACGAAATTAAAAGGGGAAAAAATACGATAGAAATAAAACACGAGGAATGAATGAATGAATGAATGAATGAATGAATGAATGAATGAATGAATGAATGAATGAATGAATAAATAAATAAATGAGCGAGCGAGCGAGCGAGCGAGCCGATAAATAAGCAAGCAAATAAATAAATAAATAACAACAATAAGTAACAATAAAACAACATTTAAAACAAAGAGACAAATACGCGGGCACGTAAATAAATAAAATAAAATTAGAAATGAACAAATAACGAAATTATAAACAAACAGACAAACACGTGGACGCATAAACGAAATGATAAAGAAATAAATGAAAATAAATAAATAACGAA
>NW_011237589.1:0-439 GCF_000146605.3 Meleagris gallopavo | reverse complement strand
CCTGCATACAAGCAGCGCACCAAACATGGGGTGCATGATGTTCATTACCTGCTGGACACATCTCACACCACTGACTGGAGGAGCCCAGGCAATCCTTCAACTCCATCAGGCTGCAAAATGAAATCAGAAGAGACGCAGAACATAATTTAAAACACAACAAGGATGCACACAATGCCCTTAAAAAACACCCACCGCATGGATGCAATTAGCACATAGCCCTATTAATTACAGCCATCCAGCTTGAGATCCTCCAGAAAAGCAGAGCTCACAGCTCTGAAAGAAAGCAGGAATCACTCACCCCATTCTAAGGGCTCACCCCACACCCCCAAAAGGAAGCAGTCTCCAGATTCAGATGCTGCTCTTACACCTAGCAGCCCTTCAGTGCACTTGCCATCCCCCAAAAAGAGAAGATCAGATCACAGCCCTGAAAGAAAAAAAG
>NW_011237588.1:0-334 GCF_000146605.3 Meleagris gallopavo | reverse complement strand
GCTCGGAGCACATGGCTGCACTCTGTGCACCATGTTGCTTACCACCAGAGAAGGCTCAGCTACCCAACACCATTTTGGCTTCCATCTTGTCTGAGAACTGCTCATTATGCACAGCCCTCATCTTTGCTTGTTGGTGAGTGGGGACTGCCATTGCTCCTCAGTCCCACAGACCCCTTCCCATCCCACACTGCCATGGGAGATCAGGTTCTGGACCACCTGAGGACCCAAACATCCAGGAGTCTTTGGGTCCTGACGAGATGAGTCCCAGAGTTCCGAGGGAATTCACCGCTGCAGTCACCGAGCCACTCTCCATGCTATTTCACAAGTCGAGGCA
>NW_011237587.1:0-486 GCF_000146605.3 Meleagris gallopavo | reverse complement strand
AACATCATGAAGTATGCTGTCAGAGCTGTATGCTGTGAAGCTGCAGTTCTTGGGGTCGATAGGTGGGAACTACTGTTCCCAGCAGCGTTGCTCATCCCCACAGTGGTTTCGTGGGGGGAAAGGAGGTGATGTAAGCACGGCCCTTCTGGCCACACTGCCGTTCCGCAGCGCAGTTAGGAGGACAGCTCTCTCCCATTTGTTTGTATTTACTACCCTTGATTCCTTTTATATCGTATTCTCTCCCATTCCTTTGCTTTTTCTAGTACGTTAGCTTTGGATCAAAGAAATGGATGCGTAGAAACAGGTATTCTTTATTAGCGGCACCAGGAAGAACTGGGGATATTTCCACCATAAGTGCTTCAAAGATGACACGATTCTGAGTCCGTTGTATTTCAACTGATAGTACATATTCATCAGTTACCTGTGAGGCAATTAGCATATACCACAGATAGTGATTTATGAAGTTCCCAACCCTTTATTCCATGG
>NW_011237585.1:0-427 GCF_000146605.3 Meleagris gallopavo | reverse complement strand
TTTTGTTTTCTTTTTTCTTTTTTTCTTTCTTTTTTTTTTTTAAGTTGGTGTGCTTTTAATTGACTAATTTCTTGCTGCTGTATAGTAAAATATTAATATATTTTTATCATTAAACTGCTGCATGACTATCATCGTGACGAGAAGAAAAGATGTTATAAACAAAAGATGCCTTAAGCAGTACGACTGTAGTCGGTGGCCGGAGCTCGGCGGGCAGCGTTGGGCCGTGCCCGCGCGGGGGGCACGGGGGAGAGCGGAGCTCGGTGAGAGGAGTTTGTTTTCTGCTGTCTGCTATTTCCATTGAAAATTATAATTCCTTTTCTCCCTGCTCCCCCTCCCCCTTTGTTTTGGAGATGTACTGTGAGTGTCAGAACTGTTCCCGTCGTGCCGTGCCCTCCCCGTCGGTGTTCGCAGTTATCGATGAGGCGGC
>NW_011237584.1:0-652 GCF_000146605.3 Meleagris gallopavo | reverse complement strand
AAGTAGAGCACAATGTATTTGTATTTTGTAACTTGTACCTTAGAAATAGCCGATGTGAAAAAGTAGAAATACCATATATGTTAGTAGCATATTTTAGAAATATAATTGCTGAATTATGTGATTAATTCTTGCTTTCAAACTGCAATAGTTTTTAAATGTTCCACATAGTATGGGTATAGTATTATGGACTAGAAAGCATACTGTAAGGCTATTCTATTTGGATAAGAGATCCTCAGCAAAGAAAAGCAGACTTAACAAACATCAAAGAAGCCAGGGCCTCTACACAAGGCTGGGTTGCCTCGCTCCGTGGGTAGGTTGGGATGCAACAGGCAGGCATCAAGATACTCCTTTCTATCCTCCTTCCAAGCTTGTCTCTATGCAAGGACGAGCAGATATCCACAAACAACGACCGAGTATTGAGTGAGCAAGTGTTGGAAGCTAAATAATTAGTGATATATGCTTAGCTAGCAAAAATCTATGTTTATCCATTATCCGTATGTTTAGTTGATCATTGGGAAGATTGTGAGTCTGAAATTCTCAGCCAATGAGGAACCAGGAGAGAAAGAGATAAACATCAAATAATAGGTCATAAAAGACATAACACTGTTTTCTGCGTGTGCTTCTGCTTGCGGGACCCCCGCTGTTGCATTTG
>NW_011237583.1:0-322 GCF_000146605.3 Meleagris gallopavo | reverse complement strand
TAAATAAGAGTAAATAAGAGACAGTAAATAGGAAGTACATTTTCCAGTGGTAGGACTTTCCCATAATCAAAGTCATTCTGGATCCCAAATATTTCCACTGGAGGAGGGCACGGTATCTAGAGCCAGAGCATACCAACATACCAAACATAGGTGAAGAAAAAAGGCAACTCTATCCCAGTGACCAGTATTGAATGTACCTCTTTTTGCCTGCTCCGTAGGAAGAGGGCACGTGTTCAGCTTCTAAGCATCATTTCACAACGCTTGGCCACAGAAGGACAAGGAGTGGGGAAGCAGGTGGTCCAGACAAATTCAGGGCAAACGC
>NW_011237582.1:0-517 GCF_000146605.3 Meleagris gallopavo | reverse complement strand
AGAGAAGTTCACCTTGGTGGTTGATTTGTCTTGTAACTCTCTTACCCGTGCTTGAAGTACAGGAGTAGGTTGTTTATGCCCACTCCTTCATATCTTCTCCATGGTCACGTAGGTAATGCCACAAGGCAAAACGTGATGTGGTCTTACTGTTGTCACTTGCTCGAGCAGGAGAACGTCTTCTTTTGATAGCTGAGACATTAGATGCCACCGGCTGGGAGGAAATCAAGTTGATCAGCCCCTCCAATAGGCTGTTTTGGGGATTCTGGTCCCCATTTGATGTATCCGTTACCTCCATGGATTTATCAGCTTCAGGCACGGTTGATAGTTTGTCTATTATTATCTTCTTGTTTGTTCTCCATTCTGTCCAGCTTTTCAGCTACTTTTGTAATGGCTGAAACACAAGCTCGCAGAGGGCTTAAATGTAACTCAAAGTCTTGAAGTTTATTAACCAATTCACTTATAAGGGGTCTTCTTTCCCCTCTGCCATACATTGCTGCAAATGTGCTGGCGTACCTTT
>NW_011237581.1:0-420 GCF_000146605.3 Meleagris gallopavo | reverse complement strand
GCACGGGACGCTGTGCATCCCCCCCTTTGAGCCGCTGGCAGCTGGGATGCAGTTGCTGTCCGTCGGTCGCCTGGAATCTAGATGGAAAGTAAAGGCATCGGCAACATGAGGTTATCAAGCCAGAAACGGGCAACACAGACACAGCGGGGAGAAACGCTCAGAGCCAGAGGACACGGCTGAGCCACCCAGATCTTCCTCTCGGGCTCACCACCCAGCTCATAGGGTTCAGTGATCTTCTCGCTGGCCGTAGGAGAGGAACTGGACTGATGGAAGGAAACATATCAGGACTGAGCAGCACAAAAACACCTGGATCACATCCCAGATGGCTTCGAACAGCAGTCAGAGGTCAAGGCTCTGCTGTTCTATTGAGATCAGCTTTCTGCTAGACCCACACTTGTCTCAGATCAGGTCTGTGTCAGT
>NW_011237580.1:0-436 GCF_000146605.3 Meleagris gallopavo | reverse complement strand
GTGTGGGGGGAAAAGGTGAGGAATGTGTGAGAAAGCTGGTGTTTCTGGGAGTAATGCCATCTTTTGGGGGCTAGCAATGGTCTTTCTGGTGGGATGTGCCACATCTTTGTGAGGCAATCGGTGTTTGTGAGGGCCAATGGCATATATTCTGGATCGAAATGGTCTTTCCGCAGTAAAATGCCAAAAGTCTGGGAGTAAGTGTCATCATGAGGAATGTAATGGAGTGTAACTGGGAGGAATTTCTCGGAGTCGTGGTCTTTGTGGGTGCATATGTCCCATTTAGGGAAGGAAAGGAGTATTTCTTAGCAGAACTGCACTAGCATTTAGGGAAAATGTCCTATCCTTGGGAGACAAGTGGTATTAGTGGGAGAAGATGTCCTATTCTTGGTTGCAAGTGTCCAATTTGGTCTTGTCATCTAGTCTTTTTGGGAGAAAA
>NW_011237579.1:0-388 GCF_000146605.3 Meleagris gallopavo | reverse complement strand
TGGATTACACCAACTTGGGGGGGGGCAGCTGATAAAATGGAAGGAAAGGATACCGTCCAGAGGGACCTGGACAAAACTTGAGAAGTGGGCCCATGTGAACTTAACAAAAGTTCAGTAAGTCTAAGGGCAAGGTGCTGTACTTGGGTTGGGGCAATACCAGATATGTGTACAGACTGGGAGAATAGCTCTTTCAGAGCAGCCCTAAGAGAAGGACATGGGGGTTCTGATGGACAAAAAGTTCTGTATGAGCCAGCAGTGTGCGCTCACAGCCTGGAAGGCCAAACAGGCAATCCCTGGGCTGCATCAACAGAGGGGGGCAGCAGGCAGGGAGGGATTGTTCCACCTCTGCTTTGCCCTCATGAGGCCCCACCTGAAGACTGCATCCAGG
>NW_011237578.1:0-527 GCF_000146605.3 Meleagris gallopavo | reverse complement strand
AATGCCAGCTCTCCCGTACCGTGGGTCAACGAGGAAGGGATCTCGGGTGAACGCTGGGTACCCATATAAACAGGACAGGAAGGAAACTGTAAATCCCAGGGATTAACACCCAAGGAACACGCAATGAGAACAGTACCCAGGAAAGAACAGGCAGAAAACCTAACTAGAAAGACAGTGCACCAAGCCAGATGCCTGTTGTGTGTCTGTACCTCTCTTGGGGTGCTGTGCCACACTCCGTGCTCCTCTCCCGGCTTTGCACATGGCTGCGCTTCAGAGGAAGGCCACTGGCATCAGCTTCTGACAGAAAGGAGACAAGAAAGACATGAAGAGCCTCTCTATGGAGGAAGATTTGAGCACTGCCAACCACAAACTTCTGGTCTTTAAGAGCAGTTTTGTCAATTGACCTTTCTGCTGCTACAGCCTTGTGCCACTTCTGCAGTCAGCACAGAACTGCAGCGTCCTTTCCTCTCTCCTCCATCACACACAGCCCTGCGTGCAGCCCTGTTTAGAGGCGGTACCCACAGCAC
>NW_011237577.1:0-318 GCF_000146605.3 Meleagris gallopavo | reverse complement strand
CTCTTTTCCTCCGAGCATGCACAAGCGTAGCCATGGAGAACAACACCAAAAAGAATTGCCGCTCGAAATGAACGGCAGAGACGCCGTATTCACAGCTAGGCCTAGTGCATTCTGCATGTACCCAAGGCGAAGTGCAAACCGCTCCTACTCCGACGTGCGGACGCGAGACCGCTCGCGCGTCGGAGAAAAGCAGCAGGCACAAGTCGCCCGTTCTCGGCAAGTGAGAACACGAGAGCGCTGCTGACGGCTGAAAGCGGCACTCGGGGAGTAAGCGCGAATTTCTTCGACCAGCGTCGGCAAACTCTCCGGAGCGGTTCA
>NW_011237576.1:0-355 GCF_000146605.3 Meleagris gallopavo | reverse complement strand
TCCCTGGCTGTTTGGGTCCTCAGGTGGTCCAGAACCTGATCTCCCATGGCAGTGTGGGATGGAAGGGGGTCTGTGGGACTGAGGAAGCAATGGCAGTCCCCACCTCACCAAAGCAAAGATGAGGGCTGTGCATAATGAGCAGTTCTCAGACAAGATTGGAAGCAAAAAATGGTGTTGGGTACCTGAGCCTTCTCTGGTGGTAAGCAACATGGTGCACAGAGTGCAGCCATGTGCTCCGAGCAAGGAGCACAGGTTTTGTGCAAGAGGCACGGATGCAGGGCAGTGCCTTCATGACTGTATTGTGTCCAACAGGTGGCAGCAGAGCTGCGGTGCTCCCAAGTGCCGTAACAACTGC
>NW_011237575.1:0-524 GCF_000146605.3 Meleagris gallopavo | reverse complement strand
GCAACTTGAGGCCATTCCCTCTAGCCTATCACTACTTACACAGGAGAAGAGGACGACCCCCACCTCGACATAACCTCTCTTCAGCTAACTGCAGAGAGTGAGAAGGCCTTCCCTGAGCCTCCTCTTCTCCAGACTAAATAATCCCAGTTCCCTTAGCCGCTCCCCGTAAGACTGGTGCTCTGGACCCCTCACAGCTTCACTGCTCCTCTCTGGACACATTTCAGGGTTTCAATGTCCTTCATGCAGTGAGGGACCCAGGACTGAACGCAGTACTCGAGGTGAGGACTCACCGGTGCTGAGTACAGGAGGATCATCACTGCCCTGCTCCTGCTGGCTCCAGTCCTTTGCACTGCACTTCCAATCTCAACCTTCCTTCCGCGGTAGCGCTTGCATCCTCAGTTAGGGCTGGAGCTCAAGAGCTCAACACAACAGAAAGAACACAGCGTGCAACTGGAAGACACGTCTCCAAGCCAACAAGAGCCAACTCTCTGACCTTGGGCACAGCTCACCAACCAAGAGCCAGG
>NW_011237574.1:0-310 GCF_000146605.3 Meleagris gallopavo | reverse complement strand
AAATCAAGCAGGAATCACTCACCCCATTCTAAGGGCTCACCCCACACCCCAAAGGAAGCAGTCTCCAGATTCAGATGCTGCTCTTACACCTAGCAGCCCTTCAGTGCACTTGGGGATCCCCCAGAAAGAGAAGATCACAGCCCTGAAAGAAAAAAAGAAACCACTTACCCCATTCCAAGGACCAATACTCCCCCACACTCTCAAGTTGAAGGAAGCAGCTTCAGGTCCAAATACCTACCAGCCCTTAAGTACGCTCAGGGGTTCCCTGCTAAAAAAAGAGAGAGAGCAGCTCCACAATGGAGGAGAAAAA
>NW_011237573.1:0-454 GCF_000146605.3 Meleagris gallopavo | reverse complement strand
TTTCTCTATCTTACTAAATAATTTATTACAACCCACAAGTTTCTTACGGTTTTTTTTTTTTAATTTTTTATTTTATTTTATTTTTTTCCCAGTTCCCTCCCCCATTCCACATGGAAGGCAGGGGAATAAGCCTAACAACTGTGTGGTAATAAGTTTCCTGTTGGTTTCAACCACAGCAGCTAAATCTGGGGTTTTATTTTTTTTCACATTTCTACTGCTCACTCAAAAATATTCTGGGGAGTGAGAATACAGCATATATATGAAGTCTAGAATAAATTGTTTATATGGTTAATGATTTGATAATCTAGTAACCCACATTACGTAATTAATTCAGAAAAGTCTCATTAAAACAAGTTATATATATATATTTGCTACAAAATGCCTCTCAAGTATCAATCCCTTTTCTCTGATGTTTTGCTCAACCTCTTAGTGTCCTTCCTAAGTGCACCACCTA
>NW_011237572.1:0-379 GCF_000146605.3 Meleagris gallopavo | reverse complement strand
TCTTTGTTCTTTGCTTTTTAGGTTTCTGTTTTCTTTTGTTGTTTGTTTTGTTTTTGCCTTTTATTTAATTTTACTTTTTTGTTTTTAGTTTTTGTTTGTTTTTGTTTTGAATGTCGCTGTTTTCCTTTGTTTTCTTTTGTTTTTCTTTAGTTTCCTTATGGTTTTTTTTCTTTGCTTTCCACTGTTCTCTTCAGCTTGATTAGATTTTCTTTGCAGTTACTTCCTCTTGCATTCGCTTGTTTTTTCCACCCTTTCTTGTCTGAATCCTTTGCTTTGCCATGATATTGCACTGTATGTCTTTGCTTTTTCTTTCTATTCCTTCTCGTAGTTTTGCTTTGATTTTTCTTAGTCTTTTTTTCTCCTGTTTTTCTCCTGTTTT
>NW_011237571.1:0-390 GCF_000146605.3 Meleagris gallopavo | reverse complement strand
CAGTTGTAGTATGTAGATTGCAGTGTATGATGGAAGTTCTCGTGGTTCTTGGGTTGCAGACGAGCCTGCGCTGAGGGCATTGCCAGATCCTCGACTGGCGTCCCGCTGGCATCCCGGAGGTGGGTAGTCTGCCTTCATTGACTTCACCAGAAAGAGCTCTCACATCAGAAATCAGTTTGCCTGAAATGTATCTTAAAACTTTCCGTGAAGGTCCTGCGAGATGGAACGAGGAATTGAAGACAGGAAAATATTTCCCTGTCCTCGAGGGAAGGAAGAAGGATTTGGAGAAGGCAGTCCCTGGTGCGTATATTTCCATCCGTTCACCAAAAGACTTGGGAAGCTGAGATTCTATGTATATTCATGGAGAAACTGTAGCATGCACAGCAGGAA
>NW_011237570.1:0-418 GCF_000146605.3 Meleagris gallopavo | reverse complement strand
ATTTTTTGTTTTGTTTTGGTTCTCAGTATTCCGCATCAAAACATCATGTAGTGTACTGGGAGTTAAAGTGTTAATGCTCCAATTCCAGGCACCTATCCCTATACATTACAGAAGCCATGGGATCTGGCCCTTCCGGGTGGGGCGGTCTCTTACTGCCTGGCAGTGGGTGCTGGAGGGTGCTTTCCTGGCCGTTCCAAGCTTTTCAGGTTTGAATCGGTATCGGGAACTCTCTCTCTCTCCTGTTTTATTTGTATTTATTAGTCTCTAATTTCAATCAGATTGTATTATATTGTGTTATCTTGCATTCCGATATCATAATTAGTAAAATTAAGTTTCCTCATAGATTGTTGCCGCTTGTTTTTTTTGTTTCCTCCCTTCCTTCCCATTTGTGGGCTGGGGAGGGGAGGCAGGGGCCTAC
>NW_011237569.1:0-343 GCF_000146605.3 Meleagris gallopavo | reverse complement strand
AATGTACCATTTACTTCCCCAGAAGTTGCCGTACTTCTACCCAGAAATATGTACTATTTACTACCAGTAATCCAGTTTCTCCCAGAAATACGTAGACGTTCTAACCACAAATGCCAGTTTCTCCCGAAAGTATGACATTTCTGCCAGGAACTGCAGTTTTCTTCCTCAAATATGACCTTTCTCCCAGAAATATCCGTTTCTTCCCAAAATATCGCAATGTCTCTCAGAAATATCAGCTTTCTCCCAGAAATATGATATTTTGTGCCAGATATACCAGTTTTCTCACCAAATCTCAACGTTTTCTACCAGAAAACCCAGTTTTCGCCCGGAAATAGGACATTGT
>NW_011237568.1:0-348 GCF_000146605.3 Meleagris gallopavo | reverse complement strand
GGTGCGGCCCCATGTGCAGCACTGCGTCCAGGGCCTGGGGGCTCCAGCACAGGAATGATGTGGAGCTTTTGGAGCAGGGTCCAGAGAAGGGCCACGAAGATGATCAGAGGGCTGGAGCACCTCTCTTAAGGAAGAAATGTTGAGGGAACTGGGATTGTTTGTGTGGGAGAAGAGAAAGCTCTGGAGATAGCTCATGACAGCCTTCCAAGACTCAAAGGGAGCGCATAAGCAGGAGGGGGCAACGGCTGTTTAGGAGGGTGGATAGCGATAGGACAAGGGGAAATGGTTTTCAAGTGAGACAGGGGAGGTTTAGGTTGGTTATTAGGAGGAAGCTTTTCATGCACGGGG
>NW_011237567.1:0-322 GCF_000146605.3 Meleagris gallopavo | reverse complement strand
GGGGTTGCTCTCATGCCAGCGCAGATAAACTCACTTTTCCTTTCAGCCTTTTGCCTTTCCAGCTGTTCCGCTGCTAGTCGTACCCTCAGTTACGCTTCCACATACCCTCAGTTACGCTTCCGTATACCGTTAACAATTCCGCTTTCTGCTACCAACCAACCAGTTTGTCCCATTCCCTTCCAAAACCCACGAATCAAACGGTACAGTCCTTCAGTTTCCACAAACACCCATGTTTGTGGAGCAATGAACAGAACCAAGAGTTCATGATCAGAACTCTCGGCTATATAAAAACCGGTACCTGTTACTTCATTTCTGTTCCCGC
>NW_011237566.1:0-442 GCF_000146605.3 Meleagris gallopavo | reverse complement strand
CAGCTGGCTGCACAACTGCCCGCCCATCACTAGCTGCAGCTTGTGTCTGACTGCCATGGCTCCTGTCAGCAAGTGCCCCCAGGTCCCTTTTCCCCCTCAAGTGTGCTGACCGTCCGCGTCCCCAGCTGAGCACCTGGCTCTCTGCCGTGACTTCAGCGCGGCTTGCTGAAACACCTGCTGGGTATGGCACACCAAGCAATGCACGGAGCAGTGAGGCACAAGTTGCACTCTATGAAGTCTGCGCTCTGCTTCCTTTTTTTAGGTCTAACATGAAGATGGGGGCCCGGCAGCAATTTTGCAGGTGAGGAATGCCTTTTCATCATCCCACTGAAACATGGGATGGAATCTCAACAAGAACCCATTTTCTCTGGATACAGCCATTCACAAGGGCACCGCTGGAGCTGGAAACTCCTCCCCAGCCCAGCTTTTCTGCTGAGACACC
>NW_011237564.1:0-419 GCF_000146605.3 Meleagris gallopavo | reverse complement strand
GGAATGAATGAATGAATGAATGAATGAATGAATGAATGAATGAATGAATGAATGAATGAATGATAAATAAATGAGCGAGCGAGCCGATAAATAAGCAAGCAAATAAATAAATAAATAACAACAATAAGTAACAATAAAACAACATTTAAAACAAAGAGACAAATACGCGGGCACGTAAATAAATAAAATAAAATTGAAATGAACAAATAACGGAATTATAAACAAACAGACAAACACGTGGACGCATAAACGAAAATGATAAAGAAATAAATGAAAATAAATAAATAACGAAAAGTTAAAATAAAATAAAACGAAATTAAATAGCAGGAAGAAATAAAGAAATAATAAGAATTTTAGTAAATACAAACGAATAAATAAATAAATAAGACAAAATAACGTGGACGCGTAAATAAAAATAA
>NW_011237563.1:0-435 GCF_000146605.3 Meleagris gallopavo | reverse complement strand
GAGAAAACGGGGTGTAGATGGGAGAAAATGTCCTGTTGAGGAGTGCCTAGCAGTATTTTGAGAGAAAGGGAAGGTACTTGTCAGAAAAGTGCTCTTTCTGGGAGAGAGTAGCATAGTTGGTTGGAAAATGCCACCCATTTGTGAGAAAGCTGCTTTGTTTCCGGGAGAAAATAGCATTCTCTGGGGAGAAGATGTCCTCTTTTTGGGATGGAAAAGTAGTACTTGTGGGAGAAGCTGTCCAATGTTTGGGCCCAAGGTAGCATTACTGGGAGGTAATGTCATTGTATTGGAGAAGGGTGGTATTTCTTGGGGAGAATGTGTTCTTTTTGGAAGCCAACGGTGTACTTTGGGGGAAAAAGCGGCCTTTCTGGGAGAAAGCGTCCTAGTTTGGGGAGAAAGTGTCATAGTGCGGAGTGTGGTGTAGCAGATTAGGGG
>NW_011237562.1:0-382 GCF_000146605.3 Meleagris gallopavo | reverse complement strand
CAAGCAGGTGGCTTCCCTTTGCCTTCTGACCAGGAAAATTACACCCACAATTGACCCCTTGCAGGTGAGGATGGCTATTCTGTACTTCATCAAGGAACTGCTCAGTTCCAACACCCGGAGCTGCTCAGCTTGGGATGTGGTGGGGCACATCTTCAGTGAGTTCAGCCGCACCATGGAAAGAAGGGTAAGGACAGTGGGCAGCATCTTCTTTGGGAAGACCTGTGCTGCTCAGAGGGTGGCACAGAAGCACCACTGGGGCCACACTTGAGCCTCCCCGAGAGGCTCCTGAGAACTGAGCGTAACCAGCGTTTCAACACCACTGTTGTGCAGGCAGCCGGAGACCTTTCTGCTGAGGAAGCCCAGGAAGAAGGAGCTCTCCAGG
>NW_011237561.1:0-445 GCF_000146605.3 Meleagris gallopavo | reverse complement strand
CTCCAGACCTGGACACGGCACTGCAGATGGGGCCTCACAAGAGCAGAGGAGAGGGGGACCATCACCTCCCCTGTCCCTGCTGGCCACCCCTCTTCTTCTGGCCCTTTCCTGAGCCCCAGCTATCAGGAGTGCCCCGCTGCTTTTGCTGCAGAGCCTTATTATCCAAGAGCACGAAGACTTGGGGGAAAACCTCAGCAGCTACGCATGTGCCGAGGGAAGATTTCATGCCCTGGCCTACACACAGCCCGGCTTTCCTTCCCGCTCTGCGCTGCCGGCGTCCCCCGCAGCCCTGTGCTGTGACAAACACCAGCGGGGCTCGGGCCCAATGCCCCTCCTGCTGCACGCCCTCCCACATCCCCATGTGCCTCAACTCCTCGTGCCTCAACGGGAGGCTGATGTGCAGGCCACGGCTGCCCGCGCGCAGCTGGGCTTCCCGGGGCAAACA
>NW_011237560.1:0-406 GCF_000146605.3 Meleagris gallopavo | reverse complement strand
GGGAGAAAGCTACTATTTCTCGGAGAAAACGTACATATTTCTGGTTGAAAAACGGTATTGATGGGAGAAAACGTCCTATTTCTGGTTGAAAAATGGTATTTGTGGGAGGAAACTGCAGTTCCTGGCAGAAAACTGCATATTTTTGGGAGAAAGCGGCTATTTGCGTTATAAAGTGTCGTATTTATGCGATAAAACTGGCATTTCTTGGAGAAAATATCATATTTTTGGGGAAAAATCTACTATTTCTTGGAAAAGGTGTCATATTTAAGGGAAGAAATCTGGTATTTCTGGAGAAAATGTCATGTTTGGGGATAAAATAGGTATTTCTGGTGAAAAACGTAGAGTCTTCGGTGATAAACTGGAATTTCTGGGGCAGAATATCGTATTTTGGGAGAAAGCTACTATT
>NW_011237559.1:0-459 GCF_000146605.3 Meleagris gallopavo | reverse complement strand
CCACAGACGGAACACCTCTCATATGAGGACAGGCTGAGAGATCTGGGGCTCTTCAGCCTGGAGAAGAGGCAGCTGCGAGGTGACTTGATAGCAGCCTTTCAATATCTAAAGGGGAGCTACAGAAAAAGAAGGGGACAGACTCTTTAGCAGGGTCTATGGTGATTGAACAAGGGGGAAATGGCTTCAAAGCTCTGAGAAGGCAGATTTAGGTTAGATATAAGGAAAAAATATTTTGTGGTGAGGCACTGAACATGTTACCTAGTGATGTGGTTGATGCCCTGTCCCTGGAGACCTTCAAGGTGAGGCTGGATCATGCCCTGGGTATCCTAATCTAGCTGTGGTGTCCCTGTTCATTGCGGGGGCATTGGACTAGATGATCTTCAGAGGTCCCTTCCAACTCTAAGGATTCTATGATTCTATATATCAATAGCCAGTATGTCTTAGTGCACCTAGTGGTCA
>NW_011237558.1:0-459 GCF_000146605.3 Meleagris gallopavo | reverse complement strand
TAGAGGGGCCCTGCCCCCAGCCAGGGGGGGAAAGGGATAATAGAGTTTATTGGACTGTGTGGATTAGATGGCCTGGCACATCAGAATCACGAAATATAGGCCCTGGTGGATACTGGTGCACAGTGCACTCTAATGCCCTCGAGTCACCAGGGACAAATCAATTTATATTCATGGGGTGACTGGAGGTTCCCAAGAGCTGACTATGTTGGAGGCCGAAATCAGCCTCACTGGTAAAGACTGGCAAAAGCACCCTATTGTGACTGGCCCAGGGGCTCCATGCATACTTGGTATTGATTACCTCAGAAGGGGATTATTTTAAGGATCCCAAAGGGTATCGATGGGCCTTTGGAATAGCTGCTGTAGACACAGAAGGTGTTAAGCAGTTGTCTATTTTGCCTGGCCTGTCAGAAGATCCATCTGCCGTGGGTTGCTACGAGTGAAAGAGCAACAAGTACCGAT
>NW_011237557.1:0-376 GCF_000146605.3 Meleagris gallopavo | reverse complement strand
TAGGAAATAAGAATTGATTGGCCCTCCATGAGGAGCAGTTAAACATGGAGTGGGTAAACACCCAACAATGCCTGAGGGAACGGATAGCACAGAGGGGGATGAGAAAAGAATGGTAGTGCAAAACTGCTTTTGTTGGGACTAATTTGTGCTGGTCTGAAGCGTAACCCTTCTGTGTGTGTCAAACTGGAGTGAAATTGGAGCCTCAGGACTGTGCTGTTGATTGCAACACAGCAGCTGAATGCAGCAGTCAGGATCAAGTGGGTAAAAAAAGATGCCTCCTTGCTTAGAGGAAGAAATCAAGAAAATATGAATAAAGAACACATTTTGCTTTTAGTGAGGATGCATGTTCCCATTTCTGTTTACATATATGCATCAG
>NW_011237556.1:0-307 GCF_000146605.3 Meleagris gallopavo | reverse complement strand
GTGGCAGCAGAGCTGCGGTGCTCCCAAGTGCCGTAACAACTGCACGGAGAGCTGTGTTGGTCTCTGTGGAAACAGCAAGGAAGTGGAATGTGCATTTCCCGGAATGCCCGGAACCTCACTTTGCTGACTGATCATTGTCTGCCCAGCAGGTAAGGCGATGCACACCCGCCAGCGTTTACCCATTCCAGAGCCCGGCACAATAGGTTCCCCCAGAGCTCTGAATTGCGCTTCATGGTGCCCAGAAGGCTGCCTATCCTCTTGTTCTGTGTCTTGCTTGTCTCTGGTCTTGCACTGTTTCACTATTACA
>NW_011237555.1:0-334 GCF_000146605.3 Meleagris gallopavo | reverse complement strand
AAATAGGAGGCATTCCTTTTGGATCAGCCCTTGCATAGTTATGAAAAATTAAGGTTTGTAATGGCTGGCTGAGTAAATTGGTGGCTGCTAGAGAGGGGCACAACTCTAAAATAACAGCAGTTAGACACTGGTAGCTTTCAAGGCCAATTTTAAATAACGTGGCTGCATTGGGTTATTTACTTATTTAATGTTATCTTTCATTGTCGTATTTCCTGAAAAGTCTTCAGGTCTGGCATTCTAGGCTTGATTTTGAATCTGCAAACTCTAGTATTCTCGAGCAACTCCATCCTGTGAGTGGATTAGATTTCATACTCCATTGTAAAACTGCTTTTAA
>NW_011237554.1:0-516 GCF_000146605.3 Meleagris gallopavo | reverse complement strand
AGGCTGTTACCAGGTTCCCTTGGAGCCTTCACTTCTCCAGGAGGCTGAACAGCCCAGCTCTCCTTGCTTACAGGAGAGGGGTTCCATCCTTGGGTTCGTGTTTGTGGCTGTACTCTGGATGCACTCGCACAGCTCCATGTCTCCCTGCACTGAGGACTCCACATCTGGACGCAGCACTGCAGCTGAGGCCTGACCAGCGCAGAGCAGAGGGATGGGGATCTCCTCCCTTCGCCCGCTGACTGCGCATCTTTGGATGCAGCCCAGGATACGGTTGGCTTTCTGGGCTGGAAGGGCCCACTGCTGGCTTGTGTCCAGCTCCCACCCACCAGTACTCCCAGGCCTTATGGAGCAGGACTACGCTCAGTCCTTTCATCCCCTAGCATGTTTGGTGGTGGCTGTTCCCTCATCCCAGCTACTGACCTGCACTTGGATTTGTGGCCACTGCTCAGCCTGTTGAGGTCTCTGTGGATGGCATCCCGTCCCTCTGCTGTGTCACTGCAGCCCACAGCTTGGTGT
>NW_011237553.1:0-536 GCF_000146605.3 Meleagris gallopavo | reverse complement strand
TGCCACAATTAAACAAGCCAAGAGAATGAAACCTCTCTGGGAGGAAGGGCGATGGCAAAAGTACAAATATGGGGAGGCATGGCAGGTTGATTATATCACCTTGCCACGATCTCGTAATGGTAAGCGTTATGTGCTCACCATGGTGGAGGCAACAACTGGGTGGCTTGAAACCTATGCAGTACCCCACGCTACCGCCCGAAATACCATACTAGGTCTTGAGACACAAGTCCTGTGGCGACATGGTACCCCAGAAAGAATTGAGTCAGATAATGGGACTCATTTTAAAAATTCTCTTGTAGGTACCTGGGCTAAAGGTCATGGTATTGAGTGGATTTACCATATTCCCTACCATGCACCGGCCTCAGGTAAGATTGAACGATACAATGGGTTGTTAAAAACTATGCTGAAAGCAATGGGAGGCGGTACATTTAAGCACTGGGAGAAGCATTTGGCAGAAGCCACTGGTTAGTCAATACCAGAGGATCTATCAGTCGTGATGGTCAACCAGTCCAGCTCCTACATACCGTAGAGGGAGA
>NW_011237552.1:0-345 GCF_000146605.3 Meleagris gallopavo | reverse complement strand
CTCTCAGCCTGTTTCTCTCCAACACAAAGAACAAGATGCAAAATCAGTTGCATCACAAACACTCCTTTCATCCTGTCTACTTCAACAGACAACCAAGACGGGCCCGCTCTCCTGCCCTCTTACCTCAGCCTCTGCACACCATCCTACTCTCCTGAGCATTAGGCTGGCACAGGGATGCAGCTCTTTCTAGGCTCTCCCGATGCAGCCCGTGGCACCAGTACCTGTGTGCCACATGGATCTGAAAGCATTCTGCCTTCTGTGACATGCCCATCGCCGTCACAATGCCAGTTGCCAGTACCACCTGCCCAGTCATGCAACAATTCCCACTGTCCTTTTCGACTAAAT
>NW_011237551.1:0-508 GCF_000146605.3 Meleagris gallopavo | reverse complement strand
AGGGAAAACTAAAGCTGCTGCTGCTAGAATCTCTCTCCTGAAGTGAATGGCAAAGCTCCTATTAATGCATTTTGCACAGCATTTCAGCTGGGCTCCCATTTTGGGGGTTATGGTTCAGCCCAGCTCCAAGGAGCATCAACATTCAGCTTGATTCTCAGCAGCTTTTGGACTACTAGGAGAACCATGGGTACAGTGCTTGACAGACTCACAGTGGAGTACAATTAGCTTGAATTACTTGTAAGGCATTAGAAGTCCTCTGATAAAGGACTGTGAAAAATATCACAGACTAACATGGAACAACTTCTTCCCCTTCTAGGTAGCTTGTTCTCATTATTTTCTGTACCTGAAGCAAAGTAGAAATGACTTCACAAGTGATCTCTCCTAGGTAAAACTTACATTTTATACCTACTCCTACTAAAGTTATACGGAAATCTTCACAATCCTTCCAATGCCTCCACTTTCTATCTAATAGAAAGACAATTCAATTTCAAGAGTACACATCCTCTTT
>NW_011237550.1:0-325 GCF_000146605.3 Meleagris gallopavo | reverse complement strand
AGAGTAGCATAGTTGGTTGGAAAATGCCACCCATTTGTGAGAAAGCTGCTTTGTTTCCGGGAGAAATAGCATTCTTTGGGGAGAAGATGTCCTCTTTTGGATGGAAAGTAGTATTTGTGGGAGAAGCTGTCCAATGTTTGGGCCCAAGGTAGCATTACTGGGAGGTAATGTGTCCTAGTTTGGGGAGAAAGTGTCCTAGTTTGGGGAGAAAGTGTCATAGTGCGGAGTGTGGTGTAGCAGATTAGGGGGAACTGGGAGGTATTCCTAAGAGAACTGTCATTTCTGGGAGAAAAGGTCTTATGTGGGGGGAAAAGGTGAGGAATGT
>NW_011237549.1:0-374 GCF_000146605.3 Meleagris gallopavo | reverse complement strand
AAAGAAAGAAAAAAGAAAAATAGAAATTAAAAAAAGAATGAAAAGGAATAAAAAAAGAATGAAAAAAGAGGAAAAAAGAGATCCCTTAGGCACAAACTCCTGAACGCGTCTGGGACTAAGAGTGGATCCAGCTGTGCTGAGGAACCTTACCTCTGTGGTTGGAAGAGTTCAGACAGCCATGGGGTTCGCTCTGATCCTCACGACACAGCAGGAGAGCTGTGTGCTGTAGGTGTGTGTAACTGTCCTCTAGGTGGAAAACAACCAAGTGCATCCAGCCATGTCCAGTCTTGTTAAGTCACTGTTACATCTACTACAGCATATCTATGCTCATCAAAAAATGCATTCCTGCCTCCCCTTAGGGTGTATATTGTAGC
>NW_011237548.1:0-374 GCF_000146605.3 Meleagris gallopavo | reverse complement strand
GGAGGATCTCAAGCGGGATGGCTGTAATTCATGTGCTAATTGCATCCATGCGGTTGGGGTGTTTTTTAAGGGTCATTGTGTGCATCCTTGTTGTGTTTTAAATTATGTTCTGTGTCTCTTCCGATTTCATTTGCAGCCTGATGGAGTTGAAGGATTGCCTGGGCTCCTCCAATCAGTGGTGTGAGATGTGTCCAGCAGGTAATGAACATCATGCACCCCATGTTGGTGCGCTGCTTGTATGCAGGTAGGTTTGCGATGTGATCCGACTCCCGCATGCTGACCATCCACAGCTAGATCAAGTTGCTCAGAGTCTGAGCCAGGCTCACCTTGAAAGGGCCAGCACATCCACCATGTCTCTGGCAACCTGTGCCACT
>NW_011237547.1:0-313 GCF_000146605.3 Meleagris gallopavo | reverse complement strand
ATAACCCCAAAAAAAGTGACGTCACACACCCCATGTGACGTCACAACTCCCATGTGACACAATACCCCCAAAATGACATCACACACCCCTAAAATGACGTCACCCACCCCATGTAACGTCACAACCCCCAAGTGACGTCAGACTCCCAAAATGACGTCACACACCCCATGTGACATCACACAGCCCATGTGACGTCACAACCCCAAATGATGTCACACACCCCCATTAGACGTCACACACTCCGAATGAAGTCACACCTGCCCATGTGACGTCACAAATTCAAAATGACCTCGCACGCCTAAAATGACGTCAC
>NW_011237546.1:0-323 GCF_000146605.3 Meleagris gallopavo | reverse complement strand
AAAAAAAAAACCTTCCACCTAAAGTAATTTTTTATTTATACCACAAACACCAGATGGAAAGTTCCTCCTTCTAAAATTACTTGAGCATTATAATAAAAGTGGACTTTAATCACATTAGATTTGATAAAGTTCTTAAATCAAAATAACCTGTTATCCACAAAATTTAGAATGTGATGAAGTGTGGCAAATATCACCTACCACTGGTCCTATGAGGTCTGGGTTATCAGGTGCTTGAAGTTATAAAACACAGTGATGTTTTTACACATTATAAACCTAACACGACAATATCAAAATACATTGGTGTCATTATTTTCTCTCTTGAT
>NW_011237545.1:0-321 GCF_000146605.3 Meleagris gallopavo | reverse complement strand
CGTTGGTGATTGTTAGTATGCTGGCCTTGCACTGCTGTTAAATTTTGGTTCTCTTCTTTCCATTGTTAAGCACTGGTGAGCTTTGTTCTCTCTTTACTTTGCTAGGATCTTTGCTTTGCCATGCTAGTGTATTGAATTCATTGGCTTTCCTCTTGTATTTCTCATCCTCGCTTGGCTTTGCTTCGTTTTCATTCCTTGTTTTGTTTTGTCTTTTTTTTATTTTATTTTTTCTGTAGTGAGGCTTTTTGTTTGCTTTGCATTGTCTTTGTTTCTATTTGTGTATTCTTTGTCTTTCCAGCTGCTTTCTTTGCGTGATCTTGT
>NW_011237544.1:0-389 GCF_000146605.3 Meleagris gallopavo | reverse complement strand
TTTCTCCGACGAGTGAGCGGGCGTCCTGTGCGCGCATCGGAAAGGAGCGGTTTGTCACTTCGCCTTGGCTACATGCAGAATGCACTACGCCTACCTCTGAATACTATGTCTCTGCCTTTATTTCGAGCCACAATTCATTCTAGTGAGGTTTTCCACTGCTACACATCTGCATTCAGAGAGGAAAAGAGTGGAAGGGAAAAACCAGCTCTAATAAGGCATTGGCAAGTTCGAGGAGCGACAGCTGTAGCGCTCTCAGGGAGAGCGTTTCAGAAAGTGGGGAGAGATCCTTTCAGGACTGTGGAGAAAAAAGCCCCCACTCGCAGGTAGTGCAGGAGGCTGAATTCGCACTTGTCGGCATCGGAATCGCACTCCTTCGCTCTCACGCGTAG
>NW_011237543.1:0-460 GCF_000146605.3 Meleagris gallopavo | reverse complement strand
CCAATGGCATTCTGGGGTGCATTAAAAAGAGCGTGTCCAGCAGGTCGAGGAGGTGACTCCTCCCCCTCTACTCTGCCCTGGTAAGGCCTCATCTGGAGTACTGTGTCCAGTTCTGGGCTCCTCAGTTCAAAAAGACAGGGATCTCTTGGAAAGAGTCCAGCGGAGGCCACAAAGATGGTGAAGGGCCTGGAGCATCTCCCTATGAAGAAAGGCTAAGTGAACTGGGTCTGTTTAGCCTTGAGAAAAGAAGACTGAGAGGGGACCTGATCCAGGTTTATAAATATCTGAGGTGTGGCGGCCATAGTGGTGAGGCCAGTCTCTTTTCAGTGGTACGTGGAGACAGGACGAGGGGAAACGGACATAAGCTGCAGCATAGGAAGTTTTGCACGAATGTGCGTAAGAACTTCTTCACGGTGAGGTGACGGAGCACTGGAACAGGCTGCCCAGGGAGGTTGTGGAG
>NW_011237542.1:0-399 GCF_000146605.3 Meleagris gallopavo | reverse complement strand
CATTGTTTCTCAGCTGGGGATGGATTTATTGCTGTATGGAAAGGAGAAATTCTCCTTATCTCTGCATACCAGGACACACGGTGCCCAGCAATGGTGGTAACTGGGTCAACTGTTTCTCCTGCTGACCGTAGCTCCCAAGCATATGCAGCTCTGTTTCTCAGCAGCTTTGCACCCCACGAGGACTCAGGCATCGCTGCAGGCCCAGACCTTGTTGCAGACGTTCTGGGTACCTACTGATGTAGCGTAACACTGCCTAGTTAATATGGAAAAAAATACAGTGCCCTTATACCTTATGTGCCCAAAAGCCCAGATGCGTCCCTGAGCAAGCATGAGAGAGATGGACAATTAATGCCTTTCCTGGGAGGTCACCACCTGCTTTTCCTCCTGACAGAGGGAGGC
>NW_011237541.1:0-462 GCF_000146605.3 Meleagris gallopavo | reverse complement strand
CTGCTGTGTCACTCGCACCCCACAGCTTGGTGTCCTTAGGGTGCACTCAACCCACTGTTGATGTCCCCTGATGAAGGGGAAACCCAGATGCTTGTACCAACTGGGCGTAGAAGCCCTTGGAGCAGCCCTGCGGAGGACTTGGGGATCCTGGTGGACAAAGAGCTGGACATAAGCCAGTAGTGTGCACTTGCAGCCCAGAAGGCCAACTGTATCCTGGGCTGCATTCAAAGAGGAGCGACCAGCAGGGAGAGGGAGTTGATTGTCCCCCTCGACTCGGCTCTGGTGCGGCCCCATGTGCAGCACTGCGTCCAGGCCTGGGGCTCCAGCACAGGAATGATGTGGAGGTTTTGGAGCAGGTCCAGAGAAGGGCCACGAAGATGATCAGAGGGCTGGAGCACCTCTCTTAGAAAGAAATGTTGAGGGAACTGGGATTGTTTGTGTGGGAGAAGAGAAAGCTCTGGA
>NW_011237540.1:0-455 GCF_000146605.3 Meleagris gallopavo | reverse complement strand
CTGCCCCCAGCTGTGCTCGCTGGGCTGCACCCCGCCCCAGGTGCGGGTTCTACAAAACAGGAGGGCAAGGGAATGCCCAGGCAAAGCAAGGGCCAAGAGAACATGGAAGGTAATGCCAAGGATGACGGCCCAGACAATACGGCAGGGAACGCCAAAACTGAATGCCGACATGAATGTGGCAACACAAAGCCAAAGGGGGTCATTAGGCCAAGAGAATGGGGCAAGGAACACAAAAATCGGAGGACAAGAGAATGTAATAGTGAAAACAGTGCAAGACCAGTAGACAAGCAAGACACAGAACCAAGAGGATAGGCAGCCTTCTGGGCACCATGAAGCGCAATTCAGAGCTCTGGGGGAACCCTATTGTGCCGGGCTGTGGAATGGGTAAACGCTGGCGGGTGTGCATCGCCTTACCTGCTGGGCAGACAATGACCAGTCAGCAAAGTGAGGTTCCG
>NW_011237539.1:0-488 GCF_000146605.3 Meleagris gallopavo | reverse complement strand
CCTGATGCTGTCTCTGTGCCTTGACTGTTGTGTTTTTTCCTTTCCTAGGCTTCTGGAAGTGCAGGCAGCTCTCTAGGCTTTCGTGCAGTGCTTGCTGCATTTGCAGCTCCTTCTCGGTTTCCCAGGTGGGTCCCCGCCTCGTGGGCATCCTTGCCTCTTGCCTTGTGCTGGCCTGGAGGCTTTTGCTCTGCTGGCTGGGTGGATCCATGCCCGGTAGCTACCCTTCCCTCCTCCTTGGCATGACTGCCAGTGCTTTGCCTTCCTCCAGAGAGGTGTTTTGTTCCGACTGGCAGCCACAGACTCCTTCTGGGCTGGCGACCCTGCAGGTGCATGTGTGGTGGAGGCAGCAGCATGCCCAGTAGCTACCCTTTCCTCCTCCCGGGCACGGATGCCAAGATTTTGGCCTCCTGCACACTCGGTCGGTCACTCTGTGCTTTGCCATGACCTTGTATTTTTTTGCATTTTCATGTTGCTGCAGAGGCTGCTGC
>NW_011237538.1:0-406 GCF_000146605.3 Meleagris gallopavo | reverse complement strand
AAATGTCTTGTACAGTGAGGGTGCTGAGGCAGTGGCACAGGTTGCCAGAGACATGGTGGATGTGGCTGGCCCGTTCAAGGTGAGCCTGGCTCAGACTCTGAGCAACTTGATCTAGCTGTGGATGGTCAGCATGGGGGAGTCGGATCACATCGCAAACCTACCTGCGTACAAGCAGCGCACCAACATGGGGTGCATGATGTTCATTACCTGCTGGACACATCTCACACCACTGACTGGAGGAGCCAGGCAATCCTTCAACTCCATCAGGCTGCAAAATGAAATCAGAAGAGACGCAGAACATCATTTACAACACAACAAGGATGCACACAATGCCCTTAAAAACACCCACCGCATGGATGCAATTAGCACATAGCCCTATTAATGACAGCCATCCAGCTTGAGATCC
>NW_011237537.1:0-490 GCF_000146605.3 Meleagris gallopavo | reverse complement strand
CAGCGCACCAACATGGGGTGGCATGATGTTCATTACCTGCTGGACACATCTCACACCACTGACTGGAGGAGCCAGGCAATCCTTCAACTCCATCAGGCTGCAAAATGAAATCAGAAGAGACGCAGAACATAATTTACAACACAACAAGGATGCACACAATGCCCTTAAAAAACACCGCATGGATGCAATTAGCACATTAATTACAGCCATCCAGCTTGAGATCCTCCAGAAAAGCAGAGCTCACAGCTCTGAAATCAAGCAGGAATCACTCACCCCATTCTAAGGGCTCACCCCACACCCCAAAGGAAGCAGTCTCCAGATTCAGATGCTGCTCTTACACCTAGCAGCCCTTCAGTGCACTTGCCATCCCCCAAAAAGACAAGATCACAGCCCTGAAAGAAAAAAAGAAACCACTTACCCCATTCCAAGGACCAATACTCCCTCACACTCTCAAGTGAAGGAAGCAGCTTCCAGGTCCAAATACCTACCA
>NW_011237536.1:0-505 GCF_000146605.3 Meleagris gallopavo | reverse complement strand
ACGACCTCCCCTTGGTGAACCCATGCTGACTACTCCTGATAACCTCCTTTTCTCCCAGTTGTCTGGAGATGGTATCCAGCACAAGCTGTTCCATCACCTTTCCAGGGACGGAGGTGAGGCTGACAGGCCTATAATTACCCGGATCTTCCTTCTTGCCCTTTTTGAAGACCGGAGTGACATTGGCTATCCTCCAGTCTTCAGGGACCTCCCCTGTTGTCCAAGACCTCTCAAAAATGATGGAGAGCGGTTCGGCAATGACCTCCGCCAGCTCCCTCAGCACACGTGGATGCACCCCATCAGGTCCCATGGACTTGTGGACCTTAGTACTGCCTAGGCGCTCACGCACATCCTCTTTCCTGACTAAAGGGAAGTCTCCCATTCCCCAGACCCTCTCCCTAACCTCCAGGTGTGGGATTCCTGCAGGGGAGCCTTTTCACTGAAGACAGAAGTAAAGAAGGCATTCAGTATCTCTGCCTTCTCAGCATCCCCCGTTACGAGGACCCCC
>NW_011237535.1:0-420 GCF_000146605.3 Meleagris gallopavo | reverse complement strand
TGCAGTTGCAGCTGACTTCCCAAGGCTGCAGTACGTGGTGGTGGCACAGCCTTGGGCTTCTGCATTTGTGCTGATCCCACGTTTCCTTTCTCTGTCTCGCAGGTCAGCTGGCGCTGAAGTGGACGGCATCCCAGTGTGAATGAAGGTCAGTGCAGGAGCAGCTGCTGATGGGAGGAGGAATGCAGGCTAATGGACTCTGAAGCATCTCCCAGTACGGTACCAGAGGAGGCAGTAGTGATGTTGGGGGGCAGTTGCAGAAGAATATGAGGAGCTCCTCAGCAGGAAGCCACAAACCCTGCAGAAAGCTGCAGGAGACTCAGAGCACGTATGGGTGCCCAGGAGGAAATGCAGGCCCAGAGTTTGAGCAGCACCTGGCCTTGGAGTGCTGCAGCCCAAGAACAAAGCTATTCTGCCTTTGCC
>NW_011237534.1:0-551 GCF_000146605.3 Meleagris gallopavo | reverse complement strand
AGCTTGAGCCTCCCAAGTCAAGTATACCTTAGTCCTGCAAAACTTTTACCTGAAAAACATGTGAGGTGGAAAGCCTTGGCTCGGGGTGGGCCAAGAAAACAGGATAGCTTATCTGTTCCAATAGGATCATCAAGTCCCCATCCCTGCAGGGCGGCCATGGAATTTGGCCACGGGAACCCACCCTGCTCCACACTCCACGCTTTCTTAGAGCCAGCGTGCCGGGCTCCCCTGGTGCTCGCCGGCACCTCAGCTCGCAGGTCACGTTGCGTAGGGAACTGAGGGAAGGCTCGACCTTCTCTCAAGAGGCGGACATTTCAGCCAGTCACCTCCAGGAAATGCTCCCTGGCCTGCGGACATTTCTGCGAGGCAGATGTGGTGGGAGAGACGAAGGAATTTAGGGGACATTTTCATCCCACGTGGCCTGGGTGACCCCCGGTTTTCCCAGGGACAGTCCTTGGTATTGGGGCGCAGTCGATCCTGGGAAGAACGGCCTCGAGGCGATGCGAGAATCTGCCTGTGAGCAGCTGATCCCAGCCAGCAGAAGGGCAGCT
>NW_011237533.1:0-398 GCF_000146605.3 Meleagris gallopavo | reverse complement strand
CACCTGGACAGTGTTACCCAGGCTTGTGAGAGCAGCCCAATGATTTTTGAGAACCGGTCAGCTTGTGAGCCTGAGATTTGGGCTCCTCCATCCCATGGTGGAACTTCACTGCAGTACGTGGATGCCCCAGTAACAAAGGAGGACGGCGTGCAGTGGATGCGAGTTTTGCTGAATTTCTTGATTTAAATGGCTGTCAAGTTTCTCAACAGAAAGCACAGCTGATCAAGGAGAAGGAAGCAATCTGCTGAAACGCCCCAGAACACCAACAGAGGGCTGCCTCCAAGCCAGCAGTGTGCGACTGCACGGAGACTGTCTGTGCCAGCTGGTCAGAGCTGCAGGAGGAACCGTTGGACGACGCTGAGGATCCCTGGGTTCGTCGTCGGAAGCAGTTTTGTGAG
>NW_011237532.1:0-623 GCF_000146605.3 Meleagris gallopavo | reverse complement strand
TGTTCACAGCTGGCTACCCAGCAATTCTCCCATATAGAGCCTGATTCACTATACATTGGATGGATAAGTGCTGACTGAACAAAGATGTCCAATCCCTTCTGTACTCAGAATAATTCACATCATCAGCCATATAAGGGACTAGATGGACCCCTGGGTAAAGGTGCTTTTCCTGGGCTTTGAGGAGCACTCACCTAGCAGCTCTGCAGGCGAGGTATCTGGTGTTTGCTGCCTCTTCTGCAGCTGGGGGCTGCTGCAGTAGCTGGGGACTGCTGCAGTAGCTGGGGACTGCTGCAGTAGCTGGGGACTTGGTACTCCACCTATTGTGTTAAGCTGACAAAAGTTTAAATGGGGATTTGTGGAGCATGTTCCTGTCGTTCCTGTTTTTTCTCCATTAACCCTCTTCTGATCACACCTGACCCATCTATCATAGAGCTGCATGGTACCACTGTGTCTAAGCCTCCCAGGACAGTTTTTGGCAGTAAATTTAGGCCAGACATCTTTTTGTCTCCCTACAGTAATTTTCTCCCGACATTCTTCTTGTCTTATGTGCAAACCCTCCTGGGCAAGTTCTACAAAAGTTAAGAGGAATGAAACCAATAAGAGTCTATAGAAGTCTAATAGTG
>NW_011237531.1:0-334 GCF_000146605.3 Meleagris gallopavo | reverse complement strand
TGGTATTTCTGTTCCAAAATGTTCATATTTCATGGAGAAATCTGCTATTTCCGGAAGAAAACGTGCTATTTCTGGGGAGAATACTGCAATTTCTGGGTGAAAATGGCGTATTGTGGGGGGGGAAACTGCCGTTTCTGAGAGAAGATGTCCTATTTTTCGGAGGGAAAAACCGGTATTTCTGTGAGAAAATGTGATATTTCTGGGAGAAAACTGCAATTCCTGGCAGAAAACGTCACATTCTTGGGGGAGAATCCTTGTATTTCTGGTAGGAAACGTGTTTTGGGTGAGAAAGCTGGTATTTCTGGAACAAAATGTAATATTTCAGGGAGAAAGC
>NW_011237530.1:0-368 GCF_000146605.3 Meleagris gallopavo | reverse complement strand
CCCCCCACCAGTCTCCCCATTCTGTCCCCTAGAGTCCTCCCCTTTTCCCAGTCCCCTCTTTCCGACCCCCAGAATCCCCTCTCCTCCCCCCAGCTATCCCCACTCCATTTCCCCCATTCCTGATCCCTAGAGTCTCCTACCACGCCCCAGTCCCCCTATTTGACCCCCCAGGATCCCCCTGTCCTCCCTTTTCTTCTCACCTCCTCACCCCTTTTTCTGACCCCTAGAGTCCCCTGTACCCCTCCCGTGCTCTCCTCCCTGACCCCTGGTGTCTGTTCCCCCATTTTTGACCTCTAGTCCCCCCCAACCGGCCACCTTTTCTGCCCCCATAGAACGCCCCCCCCACAACTCCTGGCTCTCCTCTCCCA
>NW_011237529.1:0-420 GCF_000146605.3 Meleagris gallopavo | reverse complement strand
GGCGGTGGGTCACGTAGGGCCGGGAAGGGAATCCGAGGCGTCCTCCTGGAGCTGCGGGTGCCGGGACGCGTTCTGGGGGCCCGTGGGGCCGGGAAGGGGTGCTTTGCTATTGGAGACAAGCCGTTCCGTAGGGAGCGCTGGGTGATGCTGACTGACGCCATCCCTTGTGAGCGTGCTCTATAGAAAGCTGCCCTCTGTGGGAGCGAGGAAACGAAACGCGGTGATTCAATACTGCCGGGGTTGTTACGGGGTTCCTGCAGTCTGGATTCTAGTCTGAGGATTGCATGAGGACGCTACGAGGATAGCAGCTCCTGTGAGTGTAAGTTCTGTTATGTCAGATTCGGTGATTGGTTCCCAGTTTCCAGATCTTTGATTCTGTGATGATTCTGGGCTTTCAAATGTGTGGTGGTGACTCTGATT
>NW_011237528.1:0-367 GCF_000146605.3 Meleagris gallopavo | reverse complement strand
GCTAACAGACTGATATTCATTCCATAGATGTTTCTTAGGAGGAAAAAACTAGGAAACTAATACAGACAAACAAGAAAGGAAAAAGTACAGCAGCAGAATTTGAACATTCCTAGGAAAAACTAGGAAACTAATACAGACAAAGAAGAAAGGAAAAAGTACAGCAGCAGAGCCTGGCCTCAGCTTGTCTTCACTGTTAAACAACATAACAAGAAAGGAAGGAAGAGGCAGCCACTGGAGGGAGGGACAGGAAAGTTGGTTACCATCCCCTCCTCTTGCTTAGCCAAGCTCTTCAGTGAGCTGCTGGGCCAGCATAACACCTTCCCACCCTTGCAGCTCCACTCAGAGCTTGCTAAGACTTGGGAGTACT
>NW_011237527.1:0-319 GCF_000146605.3 Meleagris gallopavo | reverse complement strand
CACTGCAGGTGAGGCCTGACCAGCGCAGAGCAGATGGATGGGGATCTCCTCCCTTCGCCCGCTGACTGCGCATCTTTGGATGCAGCCCAGGATACGGTTGGCTTTCTGGGCTGGAAGGGCCCATTGCTTGGCTTGTGTCCAGCTCCCACCCACCAGTACTCCCAGGCCTTATGGAGCAGGACTACGCTCAGTCCTTTCATCCCCTAGCATGTTTTGGTGTGGGTGTTCCCTCATCCCAGCTACTGACCCTGCACTTGGATTTGTGCCCACTGCTCAGCCTGTTGAGGTCTCTGTGGATGGCATCCCGTCCCTCTGCTGT
>NW_011237526.1:0-522 GCF_000146605.3 Meleagris gallopavo | reverse complement strand
TTTTTTTCGTTTTCTAGGGCTGTGATCTTGTCTTTTGGGGGATGGCAAGTGCACTGAAGGGCTGCTAGGTGTAAGAGCAGCATGTGAATCTGGAGACTGCTTCCTTGGGTGTGGGTGAGCCTTAGAATGGGTGAGTGATTCCTGCTTTCTTTCAGAGCTGTGAGCTCTGCTTTTCTGGAGGATCTCAAGCTGGATGGCTGTAATTCATGTGCTAATTGCATCCATGCGGTGTTTTTTAAGGGCATTGTGTGCATCCTTGTTGTGTTTTAAATTACGTTCTGCGTCTCTTCTGATTTCATTTTGCAGCCTGATGGAGTTGAAGGATTGCCTGGGCTCCTCCAGTCAGTGGTGTGAGATGTGTCCAGCAGGTAATGAACATCATGCACCCCATGTTGGTGCGCTGCTTGTATGCAGGTAGGTTTGCGATGTGATCCGACTCCCCCATGCTGACCATCCACAGCTAGATCAAGTTGCTCAGAGTCTGAGCCAGGCTCACCTTGAAAGGGCCAGCACATCCACCAT
>NW_011237525.1:0-334 GCF_000146605.3 Meleagris gallopavo | reverse complement strand
ATTTTCAAGGCAAATGCTGAGAATTAGAATCAGGTTTCCAAATAGGAGAGCTATTTGTTTACCATATTATTTCAGATACACCTTAGCTAGCTTGCCTTCAGAAAAACAGTCATATAGGATTCCTACTTCTACAAAATATATTACTAGACAAAAATTGAATAAAGCTAATCCTTAAACATAAGGGAAAGTACAACAACTTCACATTATGTTGAAATAAATGCATTTGCTAAGTATCTACTTCAGATAAATTCCAATCTCAGATACACTGATACATATATAAAAAGATACACACAAGTCACACATTTCCCAAATATTCCCAATGTCATTCAGCACA
>NW_011237524.1:0-458 GCF_000146605.3 Meleagris gallopavo | reverse complement strand
ACTTGAATTTCTAGGAGAGAAGATCATATTTTTCGGGAGAAATCGACTATTTCTTGGAAAAGGTGTCATATTTAAGGGGAGAAATCTGGTATTTCTGGACTAAATTTAATTTTTGAGGAGAAAATGGATATTTCTGGGAGAAAACATACAGTCTTCGGAAGAAAATGTCATGTTTTGGGGGAAAATTCTTGTATTTTAGGGAGAAAACGTCATATTTCTGGATGAAAAACTGGTATTTCTGGGAGAAAAGGTCATATTTCTGGTTGAAAAATGGTATTTGTGGGAGGAAACTGCAGTTCCTGGCAGAAAAATGGCATATTTTGGGAGAAAGCAGTTATTTGTGGTAGAAAATGTCGTATTCTTGTGATAAAACTGGCATTTCTTGGAGAAAACATCATATTTTCGGGGAAGAGAACTGGTATTTCTTGGAAAAAATGGTCAAATTTTGTGGAAGAAAA
>NW_011237523.1:0-383 GCF_000146605.3 Meleagris gallopavo | reverse complement strand
CACCCCTCCCCTGATCCCATGTAAGGGCTCGGGAAGAGTAGGGGCAGCATGTGAACCTGGGGAGTGCTTCCTTTCGGAGTATGCCTTGTTCTTTGGTGATGGAGTGAGTGATTTTTTCTTTTTTTTCTCCTCCATTGTGGAGCTGCTCTCTCTGTTTTTTAGCAGGGAACCCTGAGCGTACTTAAGGGCTGGTAGGTATTTGGACCTGGAAGCTGCTTCCTTCACTTCAGAGCGTGGGGAGTATTGATCCTTGGAATGGGGTAAATGGTTTCTTTTTCTTTCAGGGCTGTGATCTTGTCTTTTGGGGATGGCAAGTGCACTGAAGGGCTGCTAGGTGTAAGAGCAGCATGTGAATCTGGAGACTGCTTCCTTTGGGGTGTGGG
>NW_011237522.1:0-304 GCF_000146605.3 Meleagris gallopavo | reverse complement strand
TGGTATTTCTGGAACAAATGTAATATTTCAGGGAGAAAGCTGGTATTTCTGGGTGAAAATGTGATATTTCTGGGTAGAATATTGCAATTTCTGGGTGAAAATGGCGTATTTTTGGGAAAACTCCACTTTCTAGGACAAATGACCTATTTTCGGAGGGAAAACTGGTATTTCTGTGAGAAAATGTGGTATTTCTGGGAGAAAACTGCAATTCCTGGCAGAAAATGTCCTATTTTGGGGGAGAATCCTGGTATTTCTGATAGGAAACGTTTGTGTTTTGGGTGAGAAAACCGGTATTTCTGGGAGA
>NW_011237521.1:0-384 GCF_000146605.3 Meleagris gallopavo | reverse complement strand
GATTGGCACGATAAAAGGTGCTATAAAGGAATGGAAGAGTATTTTGACCTGTACTAGACTATGCCAGGTTTGCAGGGGAATTTCCCACCAAGGAGGGATCTCCAGTAAGAGATCCTTCTCCTGTGGCAGTCAGCCCTGAAATGGGGCCTAAGTGGTGTGCAGCCAGGCCCAGCCCTTCCAGTTGCACAGCTGAATTGCCTTCGCCTGTGCTCCCATGGCTGACCTGGTCCCTTCTGCAGGTGCTCAACCAGTGGTTCAGGCTGTGACTGGACAGTTCCCACAGAGAGTCCTTCACAGGTCACAGTGCAGAAATCTGCTTGGATGTGGTTCTTTAGGGGCTGCCAGGGGCAACCGTGCTCTTCTTTAGAGCTTGCAGGAGCAGCT
>NW_011237520.1:0-562 GCF_000146605.3 Meleagris gallopavo | reverse complement strand
CAGCTCTGCTCACCAGCTGTGGGACAAACGCCTCCAGCCCAGCAACGATTGTGACCTCAGTGAGTGCCCGCATCACTTCTGTGCTTCCGTCATAAGCAAAGGGAGCGGTCACCTCCTAGATCCAAATTCTAGGAAGCCAACACCAGGGTCACCAGTGGGGTGAATGGGGTTAATTGAATGGGGGTTAACTGAAGTAAAGCAACAGCCAAGTGAAGATGACTCTCATGCAGCCCAATAAAACGCAATATGGCCTCGCAGCGGTCAGTGGAGTCCCAGAGGAACTTGTAGGAACTGGGAGGAGTGCACAGCAGTATGGACCAGAAAAGTCCAGTATGGCTAAGTAACAACCAGTAAGGACCAGTATGGCCTCAGAGCGGTCACTGGAGTCCTATAGGAATCAGCAGAAACCAACAGGAAGGCACACCTGGGTCCCAGGGCCGGTGCTGGCCTCTGCCTCTGGCTTTGGGCCCCAGGCCTGGTGCCGGCCTCTCGGGCTGTAGGTGTGGCTTTGGGCCCCAGGCCTGGTGCCGGCCTCTCGGGCTGTGGCTGCACCTTCAGGCCC
>NW_011237519.1:0-313 GCF_000146605.3 Meleagris gallopavo | reverse complement strand
CATTTCAACCAGAATAGGACGTTTCTCCCATCAATACCGTTTTCAACCAGAATATGACGTTTTCTCCGAGAATAGTAGCTTTCTCCCAAATATGATATTCTGCCCCAGAAATTCCAGTTTATACCCGAAGACTCTACGTTTTCACCAGAAATACCTATTTTATCCCCAAACATGACATTTTCTCCAGAAATACCAGATTTCTTCCCTTAAATATGACACCTTTCCAAGAAATAGTAGATTTTCCCCAAAAATATGATATTTCTCCATGAAATGCCAGTTTTATCGCAAATATACGACATTTTATACCGCAAAT
>NW_011237518.1:0-490 GCF_000146605.3 Meleagris gallopavo | reverse complement strand
CTGTAAAGGTCCAGCACTTAATTCCAAATGTCCACAACCTGGACACTGTTCCCACAAGGAACAGTTTCATCTACAGAAGTACCATCAGTACACTTTCTGTTTTCTGAGGTAACTTAAAGCAATTGAAGCAATTCAAGATGGGATAGGCATTACAAGTTAAAAGCTACAGCAACTTGATTCAATTCAACTGAAAAAGTGTCAAACATTCTCATCTGACTTGGAATTACTAGAAAAGTGCAATTTCTTATTACACTGGAACAACCTCATTACTATTTCATGGGCTAGCTGGCACAGTGCAAAAGTAGATAAACATAGAAAAATCAATCTGACCACTTCTCAAAATCTTATACTGCCAAGCATTTGTGAAATTAAATAATATTAAGAGTGGGAAAACCTCAAAAGTCTCTGACCCTTATTTCCAAGATCTAAGATCTTGCTCGGTTGTTTTCTATAGTGAGAAATTTGAAACTTCTACAAGATGGCTTGAAAA
>NW_011237517.1:0-384 GCF_000146605.3 Meleagris gallopavo | reverse complement strand
GAATCTAAGGAATGTCTTGTACAGTGAGGGTGCTGAGGCAGTGGCACAGGTTGCCAGAGACATGGTGGATGTGCTGGCCCTTTCAAGGTGAGCCTGGCTCAGACTCTGAGCAACTTGATCTAGCTGTGGATGGTCAGCATGGGTAGTCGGATCACATCGCAAACCTACCTGCATACAAGCAGCGCACCAACATGGGTGCATGATGTTCATTACCTGCTGGACACATCTCACACCACTGACTGGAGGAGCCCAGGCAATCCTTCAACTCCATCAGGCTGCAAAATGAAATCAGAAGAGACACAGAACATAATTACAACACAACAAGGATGCACACAATAGACCCTTAAAAAACCACCCACCGCATGGATGACAATTAGCACATAG
>NW_011237516.1:0-472 GCF_000146605.3 Meleagris gallopavo | reverse complement strand
ACAGCGTGCAGTGATGCGGCCATGTTTGTGACAACATGCAGTGATGTGGCCGTGTTTGTGACAGCGTGCAGTGATGTGGCCGTGTTTTGTGACATCAGCAGACGAGTCACAATGGAGGGTGGGGTAGGGGTGTCAGGAGCTGCAAGAGAGGCAGCGCTGTGGCACTTCGCCCTCGGCCTTCAGCGAGTGCGGTACGCACCTGCTAGCGGCTAGCGGCTATGGCTCGGGTGGTGTTCATCACCCTGGCGTTTATGGCAATTACCCTTCTGGGGATTCACCTCATGCGTGGCGATATGCATGAGCAGGTTCGGCTGCGTATGGAGCAGCTGAGTCGGGACACGGCTCAGCTACTGACCAAGACGGTGCAGTGGAAGCAGTGGCAGAACTGGGCGGCCAAAGGAGCCCCGCTCCTTGCTGCCCTTCAGCACTGGCAGATCTGGGCCTTTCCCGCAGGCTTTCTCCTGTTCTTTGG
>NW_011237515.1:0-476 GCF_000146605.3 Meleagris gallopavo | reverse complement strand
AAACGTGGGACAGTTCTGAGCGTAAGAAAGGCATCTGCTGGGTGAGGGCTTTGCTGGGGTGAGCATCACCCTGCTGAAGAGCAGGCAGCTGTTGTCTTTGCAGACAGCCACATCCATGGGGATTGGGAGCTTTTTCTGCCTTCCAGCTCTTGGCTGCTGCTCTGAGAGTGGAGGTTCTTGCCCGGAGAGAACCACCAGCAGAAAGGATCCCCCTGCGCGGCTTCTGAGCCCTTCCAGACAAACCAGCTGGATTAGCGTGACCTGGGTTTGGAGTTAACCCAGCAGGCTTTGCCCAAAGCAGAATGACCTGTGGGCACAGCGTCCAGCAGGTGGAAGGGACCAACAGCTGCAGACAGCAGCAGCCTGAGCAGCTCTTGAGGGAAATCCTCACTGCGCACAAAGGCCCAGAAGAGGAGAGCAGCTTGTCCCTGTGTTCACGTAGTAAGGTTGTCCTTTCTGATCTGTTACCTCTCAGG
>NW_011237514.1:0-501 GCF_000146605.3 Meleagris gallopavo | reverse complement strand
CCACTGTTGATGTCCCTGATGAAGGGGAAACCCAGATGCTTGTACCAACTGGGCGTAGAAGCCCTTGGGAGCAGCCCTGCGGAGGACTCGGGGATCCTGGTGGACAAAGAGCTGGACATAAGCCAGTAGTGTGCACTTGCAGCCCAGAAGGCCAACTGTATCCTGGGCTGCATTCAAAGAGGAGCGACCAGCAGGGAGAGGGAGGTGATTGTCCCCCTCGACTCGGCTCTGGTGCGGCCCCATGTGCAGCACTGCGTCCAGGCCTGGGGCTCCAGCACAGGAATGATGTGGAGCTTTTGGAGCAGGTCCAGAGAAGGGCCACGAAGATGATCAGAGGGCTGGAGCCCCTCTCTTAGAAAGAATGTTGAGGAACTGGGATTGTTTCTGTGGGAGAAGAGAAAGCTCTGGAGATAGCTCATGACAGCCTTCCAAGACTCGAAGGGAGCGCATAAGCAGGAGGGGGCAACGGCTGTTTAGGAGGGTGGATAGCGATAGGACAAG
>NW_011237513.1:0-453 GCF_000146605.3 Meleagris gallopavo | reverse complement strand
AGGTCATTGCCGAACCGCTCTCCATCATTTTTGAGAGGTCTTGGACAACAGGGGAGGTCCCTGAAGACTGGAGGATAGCCAATGTCACTCCGGTCTTCAAAAAGGGCAAGAAGGAAGATCCGGGTAATTATAGGCCTGTCAGCCTCACCTCCGTCCTGGAAAGGTGATGGAACAGCTTGTGCTGGATACCATTCTCCAGACAACTGGGGAGAAAAAGGAGGTTATTCAGGAGTAGTCAGCATGGGTTCACCAAGGGGAGGTCGTGCTCGACCAACTTGGTGGCCTTCTATGATGCTGTCACATGCTGGGTGGATGGGGGAAGAGCGGTAGATGTAATCTACCTTGATTTTAGAAAGGCGTTTGATACTGTTTCCCACGACATCCTTATAACAAAGCTGAGGAAGTGTGGGATAGACGAGTGGACAGTGAGGTGGGTTGAGAACTGGCTGACTG
>NW_011237512.1:0-521 GCF_000146605.3 Meleagris gallopavo | reverse complement strand
CTGTGGATGGTCAGCGATGGGGAGGCGGATCACATCGCAAACCTACCTGCATACAGCAGCGCACCAACATGGGGTGCATGATGTTCATTACCTGCTGGACAGATCTCACACCACTGACTGGAGGAGCCCAGGCAATCCTTCAACTCCATCAGGCTGCAAAATGAAATCAGAAGAGACGCAGAACATAATTTAAAACACAACAAGGATGCACACAATGCCCTTAAAAAACACCGCAAGGATGCAATTAGCACATAGCCCTATTAATGACAGCCATCCAGCTTGAGATCCTCCAGAAAAGCAGAGCTCACAGCTCTGAAAGAAAGCAGGAATCACTCACCCCATTCTAACGGCTCACCCCACACCCCAAAGGAAGCAGTCTCCAGATTCAGATGCTGCTCTTACACCTAGCAGCCCTTCAGCGCACTTGCCATCCCCCAAAAAGACAAGATCACAGCCCTGAAAGAAAAAAAGAAAACCACTTACCCCATTCCAAGGACCAATACTCCCCCACACTCTCAAGT
>NW_011237511.1:0-331 GCF_000146605.3 Meleagris gallopavo | reverse complement strand
AACTTTATATGATTATATTAAATGTTTGCAGCATGAACTTCCTCTGCATCATCTTCTGAATATCAGAAAGGTATGAGCATGCTATTGCATCACAGAAGAAGAGGAATCTTGTAAATAACACAGTTCATATAGCATTCTGTTCGAGCAAATATTTAAAAAAAAGAAGAAAGAAAGAAAGAAAGCTTGATTTTTCCTGTTAGTTTCATTTAAATAATCAAAGTCTAAATCGTAGTGCTTAAATGGAATTCAAGGAACTTGGAGAGTGATGGAGGAAGCAGTAATCAGCTTGAAAAGATGTTGAATCTCTGATGAGCTTTGAATATGTCAGATT
>NW_011237510.1:0-315 GCF_000146605.3 Meleagris gallopavo | reverse complement strand
CAATGCCAGTTCCCTGTACCACCTGCCCATCATGCAACAATCCTACGGTTCTCTCTGACTAAATATCTCTGCACGGATGTCCATGTCAAAAATGGAACATCTCTCCAGCTGTGCAGCAGAGGACACGAGCTTCCATGCTCTAGCCATGTTCTCCTCTCGGCTTCTGGCTCTCAAAACACAAAGAAAAGAGATGCAAAATCAGTTGCATCACAAACACTCCTTTCATCATGTCTACTTCAACAGACAACCCAGACGGGCCCGCTCTCCTGCCCTCTTACCTCAGCCTCTGCACACCATCCTACTCTCCTGAGCATT
>NW_011237509.1:0-350 GCF_000146605.3 Meleagris gallopavo | reverse complement strand
CTGTGGTTTTCAGTTAGTGTGATCATATTTAACAAAAGCTGTCAAATCTTCTTGTACCCCATAAAATGAGCTCCCAAAATGTCTATCATATGATCACCTTTCGGTTTTTTTTTAATTGAAAGCCTCTAGCAGCTGGGAGATTCTGCAGTTCTCTGAATATTCAGACAATTGAAAGAGGATAAAAAAGGAATTCTGTGGCATCCGTTTTTTGAGGCTGTGGATATTGGGACTTAGATGTGTGATGCTTTTGTGATCAGCAATACAATTCTGTATTCATGAGAAAGTAAAATATGAAGTATAGCATGAAGTGGCTGTTGCAATTGTGCTTTATCTTGAAGCAGTAATTGAAT
>NW_011237508.1:0-387 GCF_000146605.3 Meleagris gallopavo | reverse complement strand
AAAAAAAAGAAAAAAAAATCACTCACTCCCATCACCAAGAACAAGGCATACTCCAAAGGAAGCACTCCCCAGGTTCAGATGCTGCCCCTACTCTTCCCCAGCCCTTAAATGGGATCAGGGAGGGGTGGAGCCTGGCTCTGCCCCACTCCACAGCCAAACTGCCCCCAGCTGTGCTCGCAGGGCTGCACCCCGCCCCAGGTGTTGCCACAAAAACAGGAGGGCAAGGGAATGCCCAGGCAAAGGCAAGGGCCAAGAGAACATGGAAGGAAATGCCAAGGATGACGGCCCAGACAATACGGCAGGGAACGCCAAAACTGAATGCCGACATGAATGTGGCAACACAAAGCCAAGGGGTCATTAGGCCAACAGAATGGGGCAAGGAACACA
>NW_011237507.1:0-377 GCF_000146605.3 Meleagris gallopavo | reverse complement strand
AGACTTCACTGACAATCTGAATGTTTCTACTTAGCATGCAGGGCTAAAGTGTCTCTGGGGAGAACAGTGAGATTAAGGCACACAGCAAGAATTATCCAAAGGGACAATCGTATAACTTCGTATAATGTATTGCTTATACGTAAGTTATTTACGTTTTTTTTTTTTTTTTGGTTTAACTAGCCTGTTACCCCTGTACCCAGTCTTTTTTTTTTTTTTGGTTTATCAGCAGTATGAATTGTTGGCTCAAGAACTCACATTTGTACTAGCAGTTCATTTTATAGGAAAAGCAGACATAAATCTGCACTTGCAAAAGGAAACCCTTCTTCCTGGAAACAGAGCCCTTGCTGAGCATCTTATGAGATAAGACATGCCCAGTT
>NW_011237506.1:0-312 GCF_000146605.3 Meleagris gallopavo | reverse complement strand
ATTTTTTTTAAGCCAGAGACTGCAAAAGTATTGCTACTTTGACCTTCATAGATTAGATTGTAGTCTGTCAAACTCTGGACATTGTACCAAATTGGGTTTTTTTTTGTTTTTGTCTTTTTTGGGTTTTTTCCTTTTTTAGCAGCTACTAGCTATGAATCCACTCTTTATTTTAGGAGCACTGTATAAGAAATTAAAAACTATTATGTTCTTGAGAACATGGAAACAAGTGTCCTCACGTCTAGAATGGAAAAAAAGAAGCAGAGGAGAAGGTAGAAGAAGATCCAGGCGAGGGACCCTCCTCAGAACCATAAG
>NW_011237505.1:0-362 GCF_000146605.3 Meleagris gallopavo | reverse complement strand
TAATTGTTGTTTCCCAGAATGCGTCTTTTAAGTCTATGGCTGTATACCACTTCAGTGCTGCTGTTAACTGGCTTAAAGAGTCCAAGGGTTGGCGACTACTGGGAACCGGGTGATCATTCGCTTGTTTATTTCCCTGAAGTCATGCACTAGCCTAGATGAGCCATCAGGTTTCTTCACAGGTAGCACGGGGGGTGTTGAATGGTGACATGCAGGGTTCTAATGAGCCTCTTGCTATTAATCTCTCAATCTCTGGTTGGAGTCCCCTGTCGGCCTTCCTGTGACATAGGGTACTGTTTTATCCTTCCAGGGATCTCTGGGTTCTTAATGCTTTACTTCAAAAGGGGCAATATCCAATTTCCCCA
>NW_011237504.1:0-376 GCF_000146605.3 Meleagris gallopavo | reverse complement strand
GCCAGAAATGGCCTCCTCTCACTGAACCAGTCAAAATTATTAGAAGTACTTCATGTTGATAAGGATTCCCCAATCTTTCAAAGTTTCTGCTTAACAAAGTTATATATAAAAAATCCAAAAAACAAAACATACTTGTTAAATGGAATGTTTTCTACATTTTTTTTCTTTTACATCTATCCTATGGATTAAAATCTATTCCTTAAGCCTTCCTTACGATTTTGTAGCATGCAGGTTATGCATTTGAAACAAAAGCACATTTTCACTTGCATCATCCCAAAGGCTAATGTCAACCTGTTTGCAGCCACGACCTTGCATGGAGATGATCTCTACTCATAAGGGTCACTGGAAATCACAGCAGGAGCTCTGGGAGGTGTTT
>NW_011237503.1:0-377 GCF_000146605.3 Meleagris gallopavo | reverse complement strand
ATGGTATTTGTTGGAGGAAACTGCAGTTCCTGGCAGAAAATGGCATGTTTTTGGGAGAAAACTGGTATTTGTGGTGGAAAATGTCGCATTTTTGTGATAAAACTGTCACTTGTTGGAGAAAATACCATATTTTGGGGGAGAAAACTGCCATTTCTGAGAGTTAAATGCCGTATTTCCGGGAGAAAACTGGTATTTCTGGTAGAAAACGCTGATTTTGTTGTGAGAGAACTGGTATTTTCTGTTCCAAAAATGTCATATTTCATGGAGAAATCTGCTATTTCTGGAAGAAAACGTGATATTTCAGGGGAGAATCCTGCAATTTCTGGTGAAAATGGCGTATTTTGGGGGGGAAACTGCCGTTTCTGAGAGAAGATGTC
>NW_011237502.1:0-417 GCF_000146605.3 Meleagris gallopavo | reverse complement strand
CCACGCTGTCTCAAGCTTACCTACAAGATGCTGCGCAAGAGGATGTGAAAACAAAGGTACTCAGTCGATGCACAAGTGCAACAAGCGAGCTACTCAGGCAGAGCTCAAGCGCTCCAATGAAGGGACGCAGCACGCACTGCTCCTCCCCTCATTCGAGCCGCTTATGACATCATAAGGGCCACCAGGCTGCTCCACCATGACGGACAGGGTGGGGAGGCAAGACCAACTCACAAGACCAGAAGATTCCATCGCGGCACCCCAACATTCTAGAACCAGTGGGCGGTCGGAATTCTACCTCAGCCGAATCCCTGGAGAAGCTGGCACGGGGTTGTCGTGACCAAAGCGCTTGCTCTTGTGGAGCCTCGTACAACTGGCCTCGGCCATCCCTCTGGAGGGCCTTCCTCCCCTCAGGCAGCT
>NW_011237501.1:0-437 GCF_000146605.3 Meleagris gallopavo | reverse complement strand
AAACAAATTCAGCTGGTTGAACACCCCTGTGCTCATCTCGTCCACGGCCTGCGCAGCGATGTCTGTAAGCTAGGCTTCAGCGTGCCTGAAGCACGCTCCGCGAGCCACCTGAGCTTCGGCACAAAGGCTGGGGAAGATGTAGCCACCACTTTCTGCTGCTGAGGAGCTCCTCCAACCAAAGCAGTCTTTGCTGTGTGTGCCTGCTTGATTTCTACATCCACGCAGTGCAACAGAAGCATCACCTAGAAAGAACAGGCTGCCCCTTTGACATCCACGCTTTTAGGAGTACATGCACGTATCGTTACGTATCTTGTTATCTTGATACACGTGCGTCTGTTACCTCGTGCTGTCGTGCTTTAACCCGGCAGCCTGAAAAACACCCCTCTCTCACAGGCCCCAGGCCGGGAGCCGGGATAAAGGAGGGAAGGTGACGGTGC
>NW_011237500.1:0-307 GCF_000146605.3 Meleagris gallopavo | reverse complement strand
TTTCCTTTGTATTCCAACATGACGTCATCTGCCTTTTCTTCAGAGCGCAGCAGAGCGAGTCTGCCTGCGCCAGCAGAAGAGCTGCCTTCATGGAGTTGCAGATCCAGTCGGCCGTTGTGGAATTCCTCTTGAACCACACAGGCGTCCTCTTCAGCTCCAAATGCAGCTCATTCTTCGGAGATGGAGCAGGTGAGTGTCTTCCGTTTGCGTGCCCGTGTCCACCGCTGCCGTAACCCGTTGTGCGCTTTTTGGGGACCGAAAAGTTGCTCATTTGACACAGGGCCTCTGGTCCCGCCCGGAGGCCCCC
>NW_011237499.1:0-515 GCF_000146605.3 Meleagris gallopavo | reverse complement strand
TGCGTCCAGGCCTGGGGCTCCAGCACGGGAATGATGTGGAGCTTTGGAGCAGGTCCAGAGAAGGGCCACGAAGATGATCGAGAGGGCTGGAGCACCTCTCTTAGAAAGAAATGTTGAGGGAACTGGGATTGTTTCTGTGGGAGAAGAGAAAGCTCTGGAGATAGCTCATGACAGCCTTCCAAGACTCGAAGGGAGCGCATAAGCAGGAGGGGGCAACGGCTGTTTAGGAGGGTGGATAGCGATAGGACAAGGGGAAATGGTTTTCAAGTGAGACAGGGGAGGTTTAGGTTGGTTATTAGGAGGCAGCTTTTCACGCACAGGGTGGTGACGCACTGGAATGTGTGCTTGAGAGTCACTTCCAGGATGATCTGCTCCATGATCCGTGACCAGCACAGAGGTGAGACTGACATGCTGGTAGTTCCCCGCGTCACACTTTCTATCCTTCCTAAGAGGTGTGCTGTCACCTTTTTTCTCCTCACCAGGGACTTGACCTGACTGCCTCGACTTGTGAAATA
>NW_011237498.1:0-538 GCF_000146605.3 Meleagris gallopavo | reverse complement strand
AGAAATAAGGAGAGAAGCTATCTGCACGGGCACCTCAGCCTTGCCTTGATTGGTTCTGCTGAACATCACTTATGTCAGTTACTCAGCTTAGGGAGCTAAGTTAAAGTTTGAGCTTGGTGTCGGTGATATCCTTAATTGAACAATACTTGCTTTCATAAAACTAGCTTTTGCTAAACGAAACATACTTGCCTTAACTGTCTGATGCTAAGCAAACACATTTGCATAACATCCTTACCTACTCAAGGAGCCCAGTATATCTGTTATTTAGGTCAGTGTGGGTGCCTTTCCAGTACATCACTCCACAAGAACTCTTCCTATCATCTAAGTGATAAAGAGTTGCTCATTGTTGCAAATGAGCTATGGAAAACTTCCAATTTGGAAAAAACAAGAGGAATGAGGTCATGAATACTGCTAACTTCATTCCCCGAGGGTCACGAGACTACCAACCAAAATCACTGAGCATGTGTAAAGAGGCAGGAGCCAAATGTTAATGATTTTAGGTCTGGAGGGATCTGGCCGAGCCACTTTCTCTGTGATT
>NW_011237497.1:0-508 GCF_000146605.3 Meleagris gallopavo | reverse complement strand
ATGTATGTCTTAAAATCGGGAAGCCCTTCTTAAAAAACCAAAGACCTGGTTCAAAATGGATAGAGAATTAACAGTTTCTTTGCCAGTTTGGAGTTCTGTCTTCAACAGTTCTGGCAGTAGTCTTTTTTTTTTTTTAAAGGTCTAAACTCGGCCTTTAAAACTGTCAGTGCATAAGTTATTCTTAGAAACAGCAAAGTCTGGAGATTTGGAGAGGCTGCATGATGTGCTCCATTACCTCTTGAGCTGACTAACAAACCCTTCTCTACCCTACTTTGTGTCATACTAGTTCTTGTCCCTGCTGTCAGCATATTCTGTGTTTGTTCCTCAGGGTTTGTGGATGTAGAAACACCAACGCTCTTTAAGAGAACCCCAGGGGTATGTATTCTATTAGTAATGCATTTTTAGCTTCCTGCAATGGCATAGGCAGTTCATGGTTGATTTACAGTCACTTGCTACTCAACCTTCATTGCTTCCCCTCACTAACAGCTTGTATGTCAGTTTCTGATAC
>NW_011237496.1:0-561 GCF_000146605.3 Meleagris gallopavo | reverse complement strand
ATGGAAAAGTAGTACTTGTGGGAGAAGCTGTCCAATGTTTGGGCCCAAGGTAGCATTACTGGGAGGTAATGTCATTGTATTGGAGAAGGGTGGTATTTCTTGGGGAGAATGTGTTCTTTTTGGAAGCCAACGGTGTACTTTGGGGGAAGAAGTGGCTGTTTTGGGAGAAAGTGTCCTAGTTTGGGGAGAAAGTGTCATAGTGCGGAGTGTGGTGTAGTAGATTAGGGGGAATTGGAGGTATTCCTAAGAGAACTGTCATTTCTGGGAGAAAAGGTCTTATGTGGGGGGAAAAGGTGAGGAATGTGTGAGAAAGCTGGTGTTTCTGGGAGTAAATGCCATCTTTTGGGGGCTAGAAATGGTCTTTCTGGTGGGATGTGCCACATCTTTGTGAGGCAATCGGTGTTTGTGAGGGCCAATGGCATATATTCTGGATCGAAATGGTCTTTCCGCAGTAAAATGCCAAAAGTCTGGGAGTAAGTGTCATGATGAGGAATGTAATGGAGTGTAATTGGGAGGAACTGGGAGGCATTTCTCGGAGTCGTGGTCTTTGTGGGTGCATAT
>NW_011237495.1:0-461 GCF_000146605.3 Meleagris gallopavo | reverse complement strand
AAGGGTCTGGAGATGTCCCAGAGGGGTCTCTTTGAGATCAGAGGGGTCCCCAGGGGTTCCGGGAGTCCTCCAGAGGTCTCCAATGGGGGATTTTTGAGGACAACCTCACATAGTGACACGTTCTCGCTCTGCTTTGTCCCCCTGGGATCACCCCCAAAATGTCTGTTTCCATTAAAATCAATACTATGTCAATTTTGTTGTCTTTCTTTCCCCATTTCCTTTCAGAAATGGATGGTTCTCATCAAATTCCCATCCAGAGCCCTACGGAAACAACTCCCCCAGGGCCACCGGGTGACACCGGGACAACTGCCTGTCCCCGAAGTTCTCACTGTCACTGTCACCGTGGAGGCACAGAATCACAGAATGGCCCGGGTTGGAAGGGACCTCCAGGATCACAAATCTCCAGCCCCCCCGCACAGGCACGGCCACAAACCATTCATACCAGCCCAGGCTGCCCAGGG
>NW_011237494.1:0-546 GCF_000146605.3 Meleagris gallopavo | reverse complement strand
TGTCTCCTTTGGCTTTGCCTTCTCCTGTTTCCTTTCCTTTTCGTGGTTCTTTTCTTTCCAGACCACGCCTTTGCATTACTTCATCTGTTCTAAAAGCACGCCTTCTCTTCTCTTCTCTCCTTTCAACGTCGTTTTCTCTGCATTCCTTCGAGCTCCTCTTCTTCTCTTCCTTTCACTGCGTTCCTCCTCCTCCCTCGTCGCCATGCCCGCCTCCTTCCTCTCGCGCTGCCTTTACTTACCTGACGTTCGTCCTCCGGATTCTTCATTTCTGTCTTTCCTCTGCTGACTCGTGTAACTCGAGGCGGCTCCCTCTGCTTTCCTCCCGCGCTCGGTGCCGTTGCGGTCCTTCCTCAGCGGCACAGCTGGCTTCACGCCTCCCGCCGTCCTCGCCTCTTTCCTCGGCGCGGACTCGAGGCTTTTCCTCAGACGGCTGCGACATCCGTGCCCGGCAGCTGCCCTTGAGCTCCTCCTCGGCACGACTCCGAGCGCCTTCCCTTCCTCCAGAGAGATGCTTTGTCCTCATTAGCAGCCGCGGACTCCTCCACG
>NW_011237493.1:0-371 GCF_000146605.3 Meleagris gallopavo | reverse complement strand
TTGTGCCGGGGCTCTGGAAATGGGGTAAACGCTGGCGGGGTGTGCATCGCCCTTACCTGCTGGGCAGACAATGACCAGTCAGCAAAGTGAGGTTCCGGGGCATGCCGGGAAAACGCAGATTCCAGTTCCTTGCTGTTTTCCACAGAGACCAACACATCTCTCCGTGCAGTTGTTACGGCACTTGGGAGCACCGCAGCTCTGCTGCCACCTGCTGGACACAATACAGTCATGAAGGCACTGCCCTGCATCCGTGCCTCTTGCACAAACCTGTGCTCCTTGCTCGGAGCACATGGCTGCACTCTGTGCACCATGTTGCTTACCACCAGAGAAGGCTCAGCTACCCAACACCATTTTTGCTTCCATCTTGTCTG
>NW_011237492.1:0-369 GCF_000146605.3 Meleagris gallopavo | reverse complement strand
ACCCCATTCTAACGGCTCACCCCACAACCCCAAAGGAAGCAGTCTCCAGATTCAGATGCTGCTCTTACACCTAGCAGCCCTTCAGCACACTTGGGATCCCCCCGAAAAGAGAAGATCACAGCCCTGAAAGAAAAAAAGAAACCACTTACCCCATTCCAAGGACCAATACTCCCCCACACTCTCAAGTGAAGGAAGCAGCTTCCAGGTCCAAAATACCTACCAGCCCTTAAGTACGCTCAGGGTTCCCTGCTAAAAAAAGAGAGAGACCAGCTCCACAATGGAGGAGGAAAAAAAAAAAAAAGAAAAAAAAATACAATCAACTCCAATCACCAAAAGAACAAAGGCATACTCCAAAGGAAGCACTCCCAG
>NW_011237491.1:0-558 GCF_000146605.3 Meleagris gallopavo | reverse complement strand
CTGCTGTGCAGGTGTGCAGATTGGCATAAAGATACCTCCCCGTGCCAGGGCTCTTCTGCCCCACATGTTGCAGCAGCATTTGGCAATACCCCCCCAATTTATGTTTATAATAGTTAGCTCAAAACTTCCAGACTGTTTTTAAATGTTGTTTTAATTCAAACACAACCTTGCAGCCAGTGCTGAGAATTTTTATCACTGGACTGTGAGCTACTCCTGGCAGGGAATTCTCTCTCTGTACCATTGGTTTGTAGCAGTTACTGTTACGTTTGCCTGGATATCCCTCTGGGCTCTCTGTAGGTGTCCTTTTCTGAAATCTTACTTCTCACTGGGGAAACACCCTCACACCTTTCCTCTTTGCTTTTGTGTATGGAACATACACAAATGTGTTTTATCCTCCTTTACATGAACTTTATGACAACCTTTGGGCTGTAATAGCCCTGACAACAAAACCACGACGTGCATTTTAAAGTGACGCTGCTGTGTTTTGTACCAATTCCCAGTTCAGTAGTTCAGTGCTCCTTTGGTTGCATCTCTGTGCAGTTCTGCCTTCCCGGGAGG
>NW_011237490.1:0-384 GCF_000146605.3 Meleagris gallopavo | reverse complement strand
TTGGTCTCGATGATCTCTAGAGGTCCCTTCCTACCCCTACAATTCTGTGATTCTGTGAACAATGCTACTGTAGAGTCACTATGAGAGGACACTCTAGCCTCATGCCTCCAGCCTGTATTTAAAATATGTTGTGTGCATGGATCACTGCATGTGACATTATTGAGATGACATATTGTATGGTACTGGAACAACATGAAACAGTACCTGTGTCACATGCCTCTCCTATGTTATTGGAGGCTCATTCGTACCCAAAGCACATACAGATTGAAACAATCAAACTATGTGCACTGCTGTTCTTGCATAGGGCTCAATTTACTCATTATTGTAATCTACGAAGTATTTCTGAGTAGAACAGCTGAGGTTATAGGCAGTACCTGACCATAT
>NW_011237489.1:0-641 GCF_000146605.3 Meleagris gallopavo | reverse complement strand
CCAGCCAGCACTCTCAAGCCCTCACCTGCCCACCCGTCTCTCCCACACTGTCTCAGCTTACCTACAAGATGCTGCACAAGAGGATAGCAAAAACAAAGGTACTCAGTTGGTGCACAAGTGCAACAAGCGAGCTACTCAGGCAGAGCTCAAGCGCTCCAATGAAGGGACGCAGCACGCACTGCTCCTCCCCTCATTCCAGCCGCTTATGACATCATAGGGGCCACCAGGCTGCTCCACCATGATGGACAGGGCCAATATCACAGAATCACAGAATGGCCAGGGTTGGGAAGGCCCCCAGGGATCTCGAATCTCCAACCTCCCTGCCACAGGCAGAGCCACCAACCTCCCCATTACAGACTACACCAGGCTGCCCAGGGCCCCATCCAACCTGGCCTTGAACACCTCCACGGATGGATGGGGCATCCACAGCCTCTCTGGGCAGCTCTTCCAGCACCTCACCACTCTCACAGCAAAGAACTTCCCCCTGACATCCAACCTCAATCCCTCCCTCCACTTCAAACTCATCCTGCTGCTATCTACCCTTTCAAAAACTTGATTCCCCTTCTGTTTCTAGGTTCCCTTTAACTACTGGAAGGCTGCAATGAGGCCAAGAGCAGAGCAGGGGGGGAAAAACCACCTCC
>NW_011237488.1:0-585 GCF_000146605.3 Meleagris gallopavo | reverse complement strand
AGCAGAAATAACACAACATGCAACTGGAAAACACATCTCAAAGCCGAGAAGAGCCAACTCTCTGACCTTGGGCACAACTCACCAACCAAGAGCCAGGCCTGGCAAACTTGGCCGATCTGAGCATGCGGGAGGGGGCTGCAATCAGACCAGAAGTGTCCACTTCAATTGCAGCTCCTTGTAGAGAGGAACATCAAACAGTAACAGGTGTGAATGAGTTCATTCACAAGCTGCACAATGAGTTTGTTCTTTTATTAAAAAAAGCATGCGTGCCGAGTCAAAAAGGTAACAGCAGGAGTTGATATCAATGGAAGACGTTCCTCTTCCTACGCCTCATCCTCCTCCCCCCGCTCTCCTTGCCTCACCTTTACCCCAGCTCCTGGAAGATGCCCACAGACTTTCAGTCAGCTCTCAAATCCATAGGACTCCTTTCACATTACTCCATTAATAAAAGATTTCAGACTCGTTCCATGCACTCAAACTGACTGAGCAGTGGTATCACAATCACTCGTAACACACGGAAGCACCCAAACCCTGAGGATTTCTTTTCCCCTCCACTACCAGGTTCTTCTTAGCACACAGGACTTC
>NW_011237487.1:0-412 GCF_000146605.3 Meleagris gallopavo | reverse complement strand
AGGTTGAGAACTGGCTGACTGGCAGAGCGCAGAGGGTCGTCGTTGGTGGTGCAGAGTCTGGCTGGAGACCTGTAACCAGTGGTGTCCCCCAGGGGTCTGTGCTGGGTCCGGTCTTGTTCAACATCTTCATCAATGACCTTGATGAGGGGATAGTGGCCACCCTCAGCAAGTTTGCTGATGATACGAAGTTGGGAGGATTGGCTGACACGCCTGAAGGCTGTGCTGCCATTCAGCGAGACCTGGACAGGCTGGAGAGCTGGGCAGTAAGAAACCGGATGAGGTTCAACAAAAGCAAGTGTAGGGTCTTACACCTAGGGGAGGAATAATTGCATGCACCAATACAGGCTGGGGGGATGAGCTGCTGGAGAGGAGCTCTGCAGAGAGGGACCTGGGGCATCCTGGTGGACGACAG
>NW_011237486.1:0-310 GCF_000146605.3 Meleagris gallopavo | reverse complement strand
TTGTCCCTGGAGCCTCATGGAGATGTCCAGGGAGAGCAGTGGGAAGAGAATGGCATCCTCTGCTGCTGAGCTGGGGCTGGGCTCTGGGGACACAGGGAGCTCAAGGAAGTGGGCAGTGCTGCGGAGAGACAACTCCAGGCAAAAGCAGCTTCTCTGCACCGCTCAGCAGGGCTGGGGGCACAGCCTGCAGGTGGCACGGGGAGAGGAGAGAAAGGAGAGGGAGATGAAGGCAGTGTGGGGTGCGAGCGGGCTGTAAGCTCACCGGAGGAGCATCGCTCCCTGCCTTTGGCACGTCAGTCTCTGGCGGCTG
>NW_011237485.1:0-485 GCF_000146605.3 Meleagris gallopavo | reverse complement strand
CGCATCAGAGCCGAGTAGAGGGGGACAATCACCTCCCTCTCCCTGCTGGTCGCACCTCTTTGAATGCAGCCCAGGATACAGTTGGCCTTCGGGGCTACAAGTGCACACTGCTGGCTTATGTCCAGCTCTTTGTCCACCAGGATCCCCGAGTCCTCCGCAGGGCTGCTCCCAAAGGGCTTCTACGCCCAGTTTGTACAAGCATCTGGGTTTCCCCTTCATCAGGGACATCAACAGTGGGGTTGAGTGCACCCTAAGGACACCAAGCTGTGGGGTGCAGTGACACAGCAGAGGGACGGGATGCCATCCACAGAGACCTCAACAGGCTGAGCAGTGGCCACAAATCCAAGTGCAGGGTCAGTAGCTGGGATGAGGGAACACCCACCACCAAAACATGCTAGGGGATGAAAGGACTGAGCGTAGTCCTGCTCCATAAGGCCTGGGTGTACTGGTGGGTGGGAGCTGGACACAAGCCAGCAGTGGCCCTT
>NW_011237484.1:0-405 GCF_000146605.3 Meleagris gallopavo | reverse complement strand
ATTGCAGCCCTAAAACACCCCAAAACAGCCCCCAAAAAACCAAAAGGGGGGAAAAAAAACAAACCGAGCACCAAAACCCAAATGGGGGTAAAAGAAAAGAAAAAGGTGAAAAAATAAAGCGGCCCCAAAGGGTGGAAAATTAAAGGAAAAAAAAGGGGGGGGGGAAACCCCACAAAAATGGTGAAAATGGGGAAAAAGCGGTGGGGAAAAAAAGGATGAAAGAAATGAAATGGTGCAAAATGGTGCGAAAAAAGGGTGAAAAAAGTGGAAATAGAAGCCGCCCAAAATGGTGAAAAAACCCTGAAAATGGTTAAAAAAAAAAAAAGGGAGGGGGCAAAAAAAAAAACAGCAAATTTGGAATTCATCAAAATGGGGGGGGACAAAAAATGGGGCAAAAAAAAACAA
>NW_011237483.1:0-463 GCF_000146605.3 Meleagris gallopavo | reverse complement strand
TGGCATCCCGTCCCTCTGCTGTGTCACTGCACCCCACAGCTTGGTGTCCTTAGGGTGCACTCAACCCCACTGTTGATGTCCCTGATGAAGGGGAAACCCAGATGCTTGTACCAACTGGGCGTAGAAGCCCTTGGGAGCAGCCCTGCGGAGGACTCGGGGATCCTGGTGGACAAAGAGCTGGACATAAGCCAGTAGTGTGCACTTGCAGCCCAGAAGGCCAACTGTATCCTGGGCTGCATTCAAAGAGGAGCGACCAGCAGGGAGAGGGAGGTGATTGTCCCCCTCGACTCGGCTCTGGTGCGGCCCCATGTGCAGCACTGCGTCCAGGCCTGGGGCTCCAGCACGGGATGATGTGGAGCTTTGGAGCAGGTCCAGAGAAGGGCCACGAAGATGATCAGGAGGGCTGGAGCACCTCTCTTAGAAGAATGTTGAGGGAACTGGGATTGTTCTGTGGGAGAAGAGA
>NW_011237482.1:0-359 GCF_000146605.3 Meleagris gallopavo | reverse complement strand
CTCTGCCTGCGCTTCTCGCCTGCGCTTCTCTGCCTGCGCTTCTCATCTCAGCGTTGTGGTAAGGCCGATCCACTATCAATTTCACATTCTCTCTCCTTATAAAAATTCTGTTGATACCATATTTAGTAAATTACTTGTTTTACCTCAGATTGTTGCCACTGTTTTCAATTATTTCGGGGGTCCCCTTATTTCTTTTTTTTCCCGGGGGCGCGGATCCGCGGATCCCTCCGCCCTTCTAGTCACGGAACCGGGCCGAACCAGCCCGTAAACCGTTGACATTCTTGGTGGAGAATGCGGGCAACAGTTGCTTTTTAGCTTTTTGAACAAATCTCTCTCTCCGCTCTCAGACAGCTTCATTG
>NW_011237481.1:0-446 GCF_000146605.3 Meleagris gallopavo | reverse complement strand
CTGTGCGAGTGCATCCAGAGTACAGCCACAACACGAACCCAAGGATGGGAAACCCCCTCTCCCTGGTAAGCAAGGAGAGCTGGGCTGTTCAGCCTCCCCTCCTGGAGAAAGTGAAGGGCTCCCAAGGGAACCTGGTAACAGCCTTTCAATACCTCAAGGAAAGAACAAGGGAAAATGGAGGTGAAATCTAAGGAAAATGTCTTGTACAGTGAGGGTGCTGAGGCAGTGGCACAGGTTGCCAGAGACATGGTGGATGTGCTGGCCCTTTCAAGGTGAGCCTGGCTCAGACTCTGAGCAACTTGATCTAGCTGTGGATGGTCAGCATGGGGGAGTCGGATCACATCGCAAACCTACCTGCATACAAGCAGCGCACCAACATGGGGTGCATGATGTTCATTACCTGCTGGACACATCTCACACCACTGACTGGAGGAGCCCAGGCAATC
>NW_011237480.1:0-317 GCF_000146605.3 Meleagris gallopavo | reverse complement strand
TCTTCCCAATGGTGCCCTCCCCTGCATAGCCCTGCTCACCGGGTTGCTGGTCTGGATTTGGTTTTCCATGGCCATTTCAGGCTCATTCTGCCAGCAACTCCTCGTTAAGGAAGCCACTGCAATCAGGTGGTTTGGTGCCAGCACCTGCAGTGGGGTCTTGATTCAGCAAAGCAGTGGAAAAGCTTTGGGGAAGAGGAAGGGAGATTTCCTGCAATTTCTGGGAGCAAGACAGGCTCCATTTTGGGGTTGACTTATCTTTTTTTGGAGGTACAGGAACACCAGGTTTTCTAATTGATCTCAGGCCCATGGGATCACCT
>NW_011237479.1:0-350 GCF_000146605.3 Meleagris gallopavo | reverse complement strand
CAGAGTTAAGAGAGCGGCCGTGCTGCTGATCTGTGCAGGGTCCTGGAGAGAGGATGCACATTCTATTACTGTATTACTGAGGGAGTTGGAGCAATGTGAATGGGACCTGGAGAATTTTCCTTTCTCTAACACTAACCTTACTAATACTTCACTTTATCCTCTTAGGGCAGTCTCCTTAGGTCAAAGGGAAATAGGGTATGCTAATGTCTGTTGTTTTTATGAGAAGAAAAGTTAGGAGTTTCAAGAATTCCTTAATTGAAGATTCTGTAAGTGTAGCAGAACAATTAGATCAATTTCTAGGGCCTAATTTCATGGATGGAATGATGTTATCACTGATATGTTGTTTATTG
>NW_011237478.1:0-364 GCF_000146605.3 Meleagris gallopavo | reverse complement strand
CCCCACTGCCATTGGTAGGTGTGGTGCCAGCACCTGCTGTGTGACCACGTAACGTTAAACCAGGTAGAAATGATTGGGAGCCGCTGGGGCAAGGTAGGGAGCTGCCAGAGTCCTGTAGGACTCGGAGCAGGTCTTGTGTGGGGCTGACTTATCTTTTTTGAAGAGTGTGTCCTCCATTCTGTGGGCCTGAGAACGGTTGTTCCCTGGGTCTGCTACAGAGGGTCTCAACACATCCACCTGCAAGGTAGAGAGGAAGAAACAAAGAAGTCAACCGCAACCTTTGCTTCGGTTCTCTGCCCTTCCCTGCATGGCCCTGGCTCACTGGGTTGCTCGTCAGCCAGCCAGGTTGCTCTCTGCTGGGGCT
>NW_011237477.1:0-321 GCF_000146605.3 Meleagris gallopavo | reverse complement strand
TGATAGGGCAGACATTCGAATGGGTCGTCGCCGCCACGGGGCGTGCGATCGGCTCGAGGTTATCTAGAGTCACCAAAGCCGCCGGCGAGCCCGGGTTGGTTTTTGGTCTGATAAATGCACGCGTCCGGAGTCGCGCTCGTCGGCATGTATTAGCTCTAGAATTACCACAGTTATCCAAGGAACGGGAGGGGAGCGACCAAAGGAACCATAACTGATTTAATGAGCCATTCGCAGTTTCACTGTACCGCCCGTGTGTACTTAGACATGCATGGCTTAAATCTTTGAGACAAGCATATGCTACTGGCAGGATCAACCAGGTAG
>NW_011237476.1:0-516 GCF_000146605.3 Meleagris gallopavo | reverse complement strand
CACTGAAAATAGATCTAGACTCCTCTATACACTGATAAGGTTCTTATAAGACTCTACTGGGCTAAACAGCAGCTCTGTGTTTTGCATTGTCGGAGTAAAAATACCTGCTAAGCAGAGAGGACTAACCGCAAACCTTTCTCAAATTTTGAAATGATTTCCCACTTTGCTTCTTTTCTTTTCTTTCCAAACTCGTAAAGACCAGATGTCTAAAAGGACAATGGCCCACAGCACAGTTGTGACATTTATTTGTACTGTCAACATGCAATGGTAAGTTAATAAGAAATAAGAAATTTTAACTCATGTCCTGAAGAAGATACCACTTTACTTCAGGAGCATTTGATGGAAAGGCTGGGGTGAATAAAATTCTTGTAAATGGCCGACTGTGATGTTTATTTGAATCAGAAATGCTTCCAGAAAAATTCAGTAAATAAAGCCTTTCTACCCGAACAGCATTAAAAGCCCACCCAATAAACAAGCCAGGAGGCCAATGCATGCGCAGTGCAACATAGTCTGGAT
>NW_011237475.1:0-627 GCF_000146605.3 Meleagris gallopavo | reverse complement strand
AGTCCGTCAGTGCAGGGAGACATGGAGCTGTGCGAGTGCATCCAGAGTACAGCCACAAACGCGAACCCAAGGATGGAACCCCTCTCCTGTAAGCAAGGAGAGCTGGGCTGTTCAGCCTCCTGGAGAAGTGAAGGCTCCAGGGAACCTGGTAACAGCCTTTCAAATACCTCCAAGGAAAAGGAAACAAGGGAAAATGGAGGTGAAATCTAAGGAAAATGTCTTGTACAGTGAGGGTGCTGAGGCAGTGGCACAGGTTGCCAGAGACATGGTGGATGTGCTGGCCCTTTCAAGGTGAGCCTGGCTCAGACTCTGAGCAACTTGATCTAGCTGTGGATGGTCAGCATGGGGGAGTCGGATCACATCGCAAACCTACCTGCATACAAGCAGCGCACCAACATGGGGTGCATGATGTTCATTACCTGCTGGACACATCTCACACCACTGACTGGAGGAGCCCAGGCAATCCTTCAACTCCATCAGGCTGCAAAATGAAATCAGAAGAGACGCAGAACGTAATTTAAAACACAACAAGGATGCACACAATGCCCTTAAAAACACCGCATGGATGCAATTAGCACATGAATTACAGCCATCCAGCTTGAGATCCTCCAGAAAAGCAGAGCTCAC
>NW_011237474.1:0-307 GCF_000146605.3 Meleagris gallopavo | reverse complement strand
AAAATGGTATTTGTGGGAGGAAACTGCAGTTCCTGGCAGAAAACTGCATATTTTTGGGAGAAAGCGGCTTATTTGCGGTATAAAAATGTCGTATTTATGCGATAAAACTGGCATTTTCTTGGAGAAAATATCATATTTTTGGGGAAAAAATCTACTATTTCTTGGTAAAGGTGTCATATTTTGGGGAAGAAATCTGGTATTTCTGGAGAAAATGTCATGTTTGGGGATAAAATAGGTATTTCTGGTGAAAAACGTAGAGTCTTCGGTGATAAAACTGGAATTTCTGGAGAAAAATATCATATTTTGG
>NW_011237473.1:0-474 GCF_000146605.3 Meleagris gallopavo | reverse complement strand
TGAGCTGAGGGTGTGAGGCCTTGGCTTCTGCAATTTGGACACTGCCCCTCACTTTTCGGCTTTTCTGCTCCCTGTTCTTCACCAGGGAAGGTCACACGTTTTGCAGCCGGTCTGGGAGCCCCGGCCAGGCCAACGGCCGGCCAACCGTGGGGACACTACCAGGAAAAAGCCAGCTGGCCATCCAGAAACCCTGCCAGGCCGATAGCTGGCTGGCCGGAGGGACCCAGCCAAGCAAAGAGCTGGCCAGCTGGGGGCCCTGCCAGGTCAAAAGCTGACCGTCCTGTGATCCAGATAAGACAAAAGAGACGCTGGATTTCCTTTGGCATCAAGTAAAGCATCGTGAGACACTCTGATGCCCCTCTCACAATTCTTTCTCCCTCCCAGCACAAGAGCTGGCGTAACAAGATGCAGTGACACTGCCACAGGCATTCTGGGGATTTTTAAAGCTTTATTGACAGTTTTGCCCCTCTGCGG
>NW_011237472.1:0-361 GCF_000146605.3 Meleagris gallopavo | reverse complement strand
CCCAGATATACCAGTTTGCTTCCGCAAAATATGACAATATCTCCAAGTCATAGAATTTTATCCCCCCCAAAATATTATATATTCTAGCCACAAATCCCAGTTTTCTCCCCAAAAATACACCATTTTTCTGCCAGGAACTGCAGGTTTTCTACCCAGAAATATGATATTTTCTACCAGAAATCCCAGTTTTCTCCCAGAAATACGAGAGTTTTCTACCACAAATGCCAGTTTTCTGCCCGAAAGTATGACATTTTCTGGCAGGAACTGCAGTTTTCTCCCGGAAATATGACATTTTCTCCCAGAAAAATCCGTTTCTCCCCAAAAATACGGCAATTATCTCCCAGAAACACCCGTTTTCTCC
>NW_011237471.1:0-388 GCF_000146605.3 Meleagris gallopavo | reverse complement strand
CTTCCGGGACCTACTTGGAGCTATCCCGTGGGCTCGGGTGTTAGAAGGTAAGGGGGCCTCTGAGAGCTGGTCAGCATTTAAACAGCTCTTCTTCCAAGCTCAGGATCGGTGCGTCCCTGTGAACAAGAAAATCGGGGAAAAGGTGGCAGGAGACCTTTGTGGATGAGCAAGGAGCTCATGCGCAAGCTCAAAGGAAAGAAGAAGGTCCAATGGAAAATGTGGAAAAACAGTCTGACCACTTGGGAAGAATATAGGAATGTAGTCAGAGCCTGCAGGGATGCAACGAGGAAGGCTAAAGCCCATCTGGAATTGAATCTGGCTAAAGTGATAAAGGATAATAAAAAAGGTTTCTTCAAGTATGTTAACAGCAAAAGGAAAACTAGAGAGA
>NW_011237470.1:0-344 GCF_000146605.3 Meleagris gallopavo | reverse complement strand
GGGGGGGGAAACTGCCGTTTCTGTCAGAAGATGTCCTATTTTCGGAGGGAAAACCGGTATTTCTGTGAGAAAATGTGGTATTTCTGGGAGAAAACTGCAATTCCTGGCAGAAAATGTCACATTATTGGGGGGTGAATCCTTGTATTTCTGGTAGGAAACTTTGTGTTATGGGTGAGAAAGCTGGTATTTCTGGGAGATATTGCCATATTGTTGGGGAGACAACTGGTATTTTTGGTAGAAATGTAATATGTCAGGAGGAAAGGTGCAATTCCTGGGAGAAAACGTCATTTTGGGGGAGAAACTGCCATTTCTGAGAGAAAATGGCCTATTTCCGGGTCGGAAAA
>NW_011237469.1:0-476 GCF_000146605.3 Meleagris gallopavo | reverse complement strand
TGACCTCTACAATAATACAAGATGTACAAACATTCAGTTCAAAACACAGTAGAAAAGTGTTCAAACCACCCCTGTTCAGCTGCTTGGAAAGCTGTAAGGAAGGAGAAACATCCAATGCAATAATCCCTTAGAAATCAGTTGTTCACAGCCTGGTCTCAAAGCACTGCCACAGAAGCTGCCACTTCATTTCCAGAGGCAAAAAAAAAAAGTAAGTGGAATTGGAAGTACTGACAAATCAAGAGTAAAAAAGTGGGCATTTTTAGCAACAGTCTGAACAACTTTTGGGCACAAACTTTTCAAACATATTCCAAAGCACAGATTTACACAGTTCAATCTAGCTCTGCCAAGATTATGTAAGGTCTGAGAAATCCTAAATCTCCTAAAACAGGTAGCCAGATTAAGGATATTAACATGGTGGTTGTGAGACACTGTACTTTTTTTTATTTGCATGCCAGTGTTCTACCTTAAAAAACAGA
>NW_011237468.1:0-593 GCF_000146605.3 Meleagris gallopavo | reverse complement strand
CAGCGCTTCACTGCCCTCTGAGCAAAGAATTTCTTCCTAATATCTCATCTAAATCTCCCCACTTTTAAGTTTGAAGTTGTTACTCCTTGTCCTTTTACTATCAGACAGTGTAAAAAGTCACCCTCCCTCCTACCTGTAAGCTCCCCTCAAGTACTGGAAGGTCACAGTGAGGTCTCCCTGGAGCCTTCCCTTCTCCGTGCTGCCCGCCCCATCTCCCTCAGCTTGTCTTCATAGGAGAGGTGCTCCAGCCCGCTGAACATCTTTGTGGCCTCCTCTGGCCCTGCTCCAAACAGCCCCGCACCCCTCCTTTACTTGGGCCCCCAGGCCTGGATGCAGTCTTCAGGTGGGGCCTCATGAGGGCAAAGCAGAGGTGGAACAATCCCCTCCCTGCCTGCTGCCCCCTCTGTTGATGCAGCCCAGGATGCTGTTGGCCTTCCAGGCTGTGAGCGCACACTGCTGGCTCATACAGAACTTTTGTCCATCAGAACCCCCATGTCCTTCTCTTAGGGCTGCTCTGAAGAGCTATTCTCCCAGTCTGTACACATATCTGGTATTGCCCCAACCCAAGTACAGCACCTTGCCCTTAGACTTAC
>NW_011237467.1:0-459 GCF_000146605.3 Meleagris gallopavo | reverse complement strand
AGAGCGAAGGAGTGCGATTCCGATGCCGACAAGTGCGAATTCAGCGTCCTGCACTACCTGCGAGTGGGGGGTTTTCTCCGAAGTCCTGAAAGGATCTCTCCCCACTTTCTGAAACGCTCTCCCTGAGAGCACTACATCTGTCGCTCCTCGAACTTGCCAATGCCTTATTAGAGAGGGTTTTCCCTTCCTCTCTTTTCCTCTCTGAATGCAGATGTGTCGCAGTGGAAAACCTGACTAGCATGAATTGTGGCTCGAAATAAAGGCAGAGACATAGTATTCAGAGGTAGGCGTAGTGCATTCTGCATGTAGCCAAGGCGAAGTGCAAACCGCTCCTTTCCGATGCGCGCACAGGAGCCCGCTCACTCGTCGGAGAAAAGCAGCCGGCTGAAGTGGCCCGTTCTCGGCAAGCGAGAAACACGAGACCGCTGCTGACGGCTGAAAGCGGAGTTCGGGGAGAAG
>NW_011237466.1:0-360 GCF_000146605.3 Meleagris gallopavo | reverse complement strand
CACTCACTCCATCACCAAGAACAAGGCATACTCCAAAGGAAGCACTCCCCAGGTTCACATGCTGCCCCTAATCTTCCCAGCCCTTCAATGGGATCAGGAGGGGTGGAGCCTGGCTCTGCCCCACTCCACAGCCAAACTGCCCCCAGCTGTGCTCGCTGGGCTGCACCCCACCCCAGGTGCGGGTTCCACAAAAAACAGGAAGGGCAAGGGAATGCCCAGGCAAAGGCAAGGGCCAAGAGAACATGGAAGGAAATGCCAAGGATGACGGCCCAGACAATACGGCAGGGAACGCCAAAACTGAATGCCGACATGAATGTGGCAACACAAAGCCAAGGGGTCATTAGGCCAACAGAATGGGGC
>NW_011237465.1:0-517 GCF_000146605.3 Meleagris gallopavo | reverse complement strand
AAGGGAATGCCCAGGCAAAGGCAAGGGCCAAGAGAACATGGAAGGAAATGCCAAGGATGAAATGCCATACAATACGGCAGGGAACGCCAAAACTGAATGCCGACATGAATGTGGCAACACAAAGCCAAGGGGTCATTAGGCCAAGAGAATGGGGCAAGGAACACAAAAATAGGAAGGACAAGAGAATGTAATAGTGAAAACAGTGCAAGACCAGAGACAAGCAAGAGACAGAACAAAGAGGATAGGCAGCCTTCTGGGCACCATGAAGCGCAATTCAGAGCTCTGGGGGAACCCTATTGTGCCGGGCTCTGGAATGGGTAAACGCTGGCGGGTGTGCATCGCCCTTACCTGCTGGGCAGACAATGACCAGTCAGCAAAGTGAGGTTCCGGGGCATGCCGGGAAATGCACATTCCACTTCCTTGCTGTTTCCACCGAGACCAACACATCTCTCCGGGGCAGTTGTTACGGCACTTGGGAGCACCGCAGCTCTGCTGCCACCTGTTGGACACAATACAG
>NW_011237464.1:0-412 GCF_000146605.3 Meleagris gallopavo | reverse complement strand
TACCCCCCAAAAAGAGAAGATCACAGCCCTAGAAAGAAAAAAAGAAACCACTTACCCCATTCCAAGGACCAATAGTCCCCCACACTCTCAAGTGAAGGAAGCAGCTTCCAGCTCCAAATACCTACCAGCCCTTAAGTACGCTCAGGGTTCCCTGCTAAGAAAGAGAGAGAGCAGCTCCACAATGGAGGAGAAAAAAAATATCACTCACTCCATCACCAAAGAACAAGGCGTACTCCAAAGGAAGCACTCCCCAGGTTCACATGCTGCCCCTACTCTTCCCAGCCCTTACATGGGATCAGGGAGGGTGGAGCCTGGCTCTGCCCCACTCCACAGCCAAACTGCCCAGCTGTGCTCGCAGGGCTGCACCGCCCCAGGTGTTGCCACAAAACAGGAGGGCAAGGGAATGCCCAGG
>NW_011237463.1:0-410 GCF_000146605.3 Meleagris gallopavo | reverse complement strand
AGAACTAAGAGGATAGGCAACCTTCTGGGCACCATGAAGCGCAGTTCAGAGCTCTGGGGGAACCTATTGTGCCGGGCTCTGGAATGGGTAAACGCTGGCGGTGTGCATCGCCTTACCTGCTGGGCAGACAATGACCAGTCAGCAAGTGAGGTTCCGGGCATGCCGGGAAATGCACATTCCACTTCCTTGCTGTTTCCACAGAGACCAACACATCTCCGTGCAGTTGTTACGGCACTTGGGAGCACCGCAGCTCTGCTGCCACCTGTTGGACACAATACAGTCATGAAGGCACTGCCCTGCATCCGGGCCTCTTGCACAAACCTGTGCTCCTTGCTCGGAGCACATGGCTGCACTCTGTGCACCATGTTGCTTACCACCAGAGAAGGCTCAGCTACCCAACACCATTTTTG
>NW_011237462.1:0-315 GCF_000146605.3 Meleagris gallopavo | reverse complement strand
GGTAGAAGATATGGAAATTTTTGGTATCTTCAGAAGAGGGGAGGATTGGAACAGATCAGGGGATCTCAGAGAAATGATGGTGGCGTTTGGACCGGATTGGAGAGCATTTGGAGGTCTCAAAGCGTGTTAAAATATTTGCAGGTATAGAGAAGTACTTTGGGAGAAGAGATGAGCATTAACGGATTTGGTGTGAGTGGGAAGCCTTTGGGTCACCAGTGGGAAATTGGAACCATTGCGTTTGGGGAGACGAGGTTGTCTGGGGTTAGAAGAGAACATCAGGGAGTCCCAAGCGGGGTATTTGAGTTCTGTCCCCAC
>NW_011237461.1:0-406 GCF_000146605.3 Meleagris gallopavo | reverse complement strand
TATACCGCAAATAGCCGCTTTTACTCCCCAAAAAAATTGCCTTTTTTCTGCCAGGAACTGCAGTTTCCTCCCACAAATACCATTTTTCAACCAGAAATAGGACGTTTTCTCCCATCAATACCGTTTTTCAACCAGAAATATGACGTTTTCTCCGAGAAATAGTAGCTTTCTCCCAAAATATGATATTCTGCCCCAGAAATTCCAGTTTTATCACCAAAGACTCTACGTTTTTCACCAGAAATACCTATTTTATCCCCAAACATGACATTTTCTCCAGAAATACCAGATTTCTTCCCTTAAATATGACACCTTTGCCAAGAAATAGTACATTTTCCCCAAAAATATGATATTTTCTCCGAGAAATGCCAGTTTAATCGCAAATATACGACATTTATACCGCAAATAG
>NW_011237460.1:0-465 GCF_000146605.3 Meleagris gallopavo | reverse complement strand
AACTGTGTAGTATCACATGAAGGTGAGAGCACACCTGGAGTATTGGTGTGAGTTAGTAAAGCGTGGAGTAAAGTGTGAGCAGAACCCCAGCGGAAGTTGTGCGCACGTCTGTGCCCGCGACGGCGGGCCGTGGGCTTCCCTCCCCCCCGGCCCACAGAATGGGAAGGGAAGGGGAGACGGGACGGGGAGCTGGGAGCTGGGCTCCAGGAAGGAAGAAGAAGAACAAAGCGACAACGATCTGCGGACAAAACTTGTTTTACTGAGTGCGATGGCGGAGTGCGAGTTAAGCCGACGCCATGGCGCCTCGTGGGAGCTGAGAGGAATAAATGAGAGGGGACAGAGGGAGTTCCTGAGGCGGAGTCACACCTTGGAAAGCTGGGAACGGCTTCCAATGACCCCAGTGACCCCAACGGCCCCGGTGACCCCAGTGACCTCACACGAACCCACCCCCATTCCACTGACCCC
>NW_011237459.1:0-342 GCF_000146605.3 Meleagris gallopavo | reverse complement strand
AAAGCTGGTGTTTCTGGGAGTAAATGCATGTTTGGGGGCTAGAAATGGTCTTTCTGGTGGGGATGTGCCACATCTTTGTGAGGCAATCGGTGTTTGTGAGGGCCAATGGCATATATTCTGGATCGAAATGGTCTTTCCGCAGTAAAATGCCAAAAGTCTGGGAGTAAGTGTCATCATGAGGAAAGTAATGGAGTGTAATTGGGAGGAACTGGGAGGAATTTCTCGGAGTCGTGGTCTTTGTGGGTGCATATGTCCCATTTAGGGAAGGAAAGGAGTATTTCTTAGCAGAACTGCCATAGCACTTAGGGGAAAAATGTCCTATCCTTGGGAGAGAAGTGGTAT
>NW_011237458.1:0-557 GCF_000146605.3 Meleagris gallopavo | reverse complement strand
GGACGGGAGGTGACTGTCCCCCTCTGCTCTGCTCCCTGTGAGGTCCCATCTGCAGCACTGCGTCCAGGTCTGGAGCCCCCAGTACAAGACAGACAGGGAGCTGTTGGAGAGGGTCCAGAGGAGCCACAAAGATGATCAGGGGGCTGCAGCACCTCCCCTGCGAAGGCAGGCCGAGGGAGCTGGGCTTGTTCAGCCTGCAGAAGAGGAGGCTGTGGGGTGACCTAACTGCAGCCTTTCAATACCTTAAGGGAGCCTACAAACAGGAGGGGAATCAACTCTGTGAAAAGGGTAGAACAGCAGGACAAGGGGAAATGGTTTGAAGTTGAGGGAGGGAAGATGTAGGTTGGATGTCAGGGGAAGTTCTTCGCAGAGAGAGCGGTGAGGTGCTGGAACAGCTGCCAGAGAGGCTGTGGATGCCCCGTCATCCCTGGAGGTGTTCAGGGCCAGGCTGGATGGGGCCCTGGGCAGCCTGGGCTGGTATGAAATGGTTTGTGGCCGTGCCTGTGGCGGGGGGCTGGAGATTTGTGATCCTGGAGGTCCCTTCAACCCGGGCCATT
>NW_011237457.1:0-484 GCF_000146605.3 Meleagris gallopavo | reverse complement strand
CTTTTTGGGGGATGGCAAGTGCACTGAAGGGCTGCTAGGTGTAAGAGCAGCATGTGAATCTGGAGACTGGCTTCCTTTGGGGTGTGGGGTGAGCCCTTAGAATGGGGTGAGTGATTCCTGCTTGCTTTCAGAGCTGTGAGCTCTGCTTTTCTGGAGGATCTCAAGCTGGATGGCTGTAATTAATGTGCTAATTGCATCCATGCGGTGGGTGTTTTTTAAGGGCATTGTGTGCATCCTTGTTGTGTTTTAAATTATGTTCTGCGTCTCTTCTGATTTCATTTTGCAGCCTGATGGAGTTGAAGGATTGCCTGGGCTCCTCCAGTCAGTGGTGTGAGATGTGTCCAGCAGGTAATGAACATCATGCACCCCATGTTGGTGCGCTGCTTGTATGCAGGTAGGTTTGCGATGTGATCCGACTCCCCCATGCTGACCATCCACAGCTAGATCAAGTTGCTCAGAGTCTGAGCCAGGCTCACCTTGAAAG
>NW_011237456.1:0-378 GCF_000146605.3 Meleagris gallopavo | reverse complement strand
GAGAGAACTGGTATTTCTGTTCCAAAATGTCATATTTCGCGGAGAAATCTGCTATTTCTGGAAGAAATCGTCATATTTCTTGGGAGAATACTGCAATTTCTGGGTGAAAAAGGCGTATTTTGGGGGGCGGGAAACTGCCGTTTCTGAGAGAAGATGTCCTATTTTCGGAGGGAAAACCGGTATTTCTGTGAGAAAAATGTGGTATTCTGGGAGAAAACTGCAATTGCTGGCAGAAAATGTCACATTATTGGGGGAGAATCCTTGTATTTCTGGTAGGAAACGTTGTGTTTTGGGGTGAGAAAACTGGTATTTCTGGGGAGATATTGCCATATTGTTGGGGAGACAGCTGGTATTTTTGGTAGAAAAATGTAATATTTC
>NW_011237455.1:0-376 GCF_000146605.3 Meleagris gallopavo | reverse complement strand
GGGTTTTTTGTTTTGTTTTGTTTGTTTGTTTTGTATTGTTTTGCTTTGGATGTCGTTGCTTTTGCTTTGTCTCTTTTTTTTTTCTCTTATATTTTATTAAAAATCTAAAAATGTCTTCTATGTTGATTTGGATGTCATTGGTTTTCTTTGCTTTTTTTCCCCTTATTTTCCTTACTGCATTTTTCTCTTTGCTTTCCACTGTTTTCTTCATTTTCTCATTTTTCTTTGCATTCCTTTCTTCCCATTAGTTTTCTTTTTAAGAGTAATCCTTTTCATTTTCCTTCTTTTCAAAAAGATTTTTCTGGGCTTTGTTTCACTTCTATGATTTTTTTCTTTCTTTTCCTTTTTTTTTTTTCCTCCATTGCTTTGGTTTCCT
>NW_011237454.1:0-411 GCF_000146605.3 Meleagris gallopavo | reverse complement strand
TGGGAGAAAACGTCATGTTGGGGGAGGAAAACTAGCCATTTCTGAGAGAAAATAGGCCTACTTGCGGGCAAAAACTAGGTATTTCTGGTAGGAAACGCTGAGTTTTTGGTGAGAAAACTGGCATTTCTGGTACAAAACGTCCTATTTCTGGGAGAAAGCTGGTGTTTCTGGGAGAAAATGTCCTGTTTCTGGTTGAAAAAATGGTATTTTGTGGGAGGAAACTGCAGTTCCTGGCAGAAAATGGCATATTTTTGGGAGAAAACTGGTATTTGTGGTGGAAAATGTCGTATTTTTGTGATAAAACTGTCACTTGTTGGAGAAAATACCATATTTTGGGGGAGAAAACTGCCATTTCTGAGAGTTAAATGCCGTATTTCCGGGAGAAAACTGGTATTTCTGGTAGAAAACGCT
>NW_011237453.1:0-304 GCF_000146605.3 Meleagris gallopavo | reverse complement strand
GTATTTCTGGTAGAAACGTAGAGTCTTCGAGAATATAACTGGTATTTCTGGAGCAAAACAACATATTTTGGGAGAAAGCTACTATTTTCTCGGAGAAAACGTCATGTTTTGGGGGCAAATCTGGTATTTCTGGGAGAAAACGTCATATTTCTGGTTGAAAAATGGTATTTGTGGGAGGAAACTGCAGTTCCTGGCAGAAAACTGCATATTTTTGGGAGAAAGCGGCTATTTGCGGTATAAAATGTCGTATTTATGCGATAAAACTGGCATTTCTTGGAGAAAATATCATATTTTGGGGAAAAAT
>NW_011237452.1:0-342 GCF_000146605.3 Meleagris gallopavo | reverse complement strand
ATGGCAGTTCTGGGGTGCATTAAGAAGAGCGTGTCCAGCAGGTCGAGGAGGTGATCCTCCCCCTCTACTTTGCCCTGGTAAGGCCTCATCTGGAGTACTGTGTGCAGTTCTGGGCTCCCCAGTACAAAAAAGACAGGGGATCTCTTGGAAAGAGCCCAGCGGAGGGCCACAAAGATGGTGAAGGGGCCTGGAGCATCTCCCCCTATGAAGAAAGGCTAAGTGAACTGGGTCTGTTTAGCCTTGAGAAAAGAAGACTGAGAGGGGACCTGATCCAGGTTTATAAATATCTGAGGTGTGGCGGCCATAGCGGTGAGGCCAGTCTCTTTTCAGTGGTACGTGGAG
>NW_011237451.1:0-571 GCF_000146605.3 Meleagris gallopavo | reverse complement strand
AAATGCAGGCCTTCTCCACGATCTTTGGAATACACTTCTACTATCGAGGGGACAGCAGACTTCTGGGCTTAGGTTAGAATACGGCATCCTGTTGCCGGATGCTGAGAGAATGTGCAGGCCCAAAACTTTACAAGGAGAAAACCGTCACCGTCATTATGATGTTGTGCACGCAGGTGAAGCTTGATGAACGTGTGGCAGCGAAGCTCTCTGAGTTCCCTGCCTCCGTTTTCTAGGGATTTTGTTTGCCTGTTTCGATACAGTGAGCTGCTCTTCATTACGACCGTGTCCTTTGCCATAAACACACCTCTGACCACATGGTTATTTTGAGCTCCTCTTCTTCCAGTGGCTCGGATAAGCAAGTCTGAGAAAAATACAGCACCTGCCCCAGAACTGTGATGGCCGCTTTCTGATCCTCGCTCTTACCTGTGGTTTTCCCTTACAGGGCCCAGTTCTCCCTCAGGGCCCAAGTCTGTGTGGGTGTCTTCTCCTGCCACAGAGCTGCTCACCCTGCAGGAGGCACAGGCACGGAGGCGAGGCCACAGCAGCTCTCCCCTCATGACGCAGAGCAGGG
>NW_011237449.1:0-394 GCF_000146605.3 Meleagris gallopavo | reverse complement strand
TGAAACAAAGTAATTTACTAAATATGGTATCAGCAGAATTTTATAAGGAGAGAGAGTGTGAAATTGATGGTGGATCGGCCTCACCACAACGCTGAGATGAGAAGCGCAGGCAGAGAAGCGCAGGCGAAGCAGTGCAGGCAAAGAAGAGAGCATCAGGTGACCTTGCCGGGAGTTCTATCTCCTCGCTGACCGCAAAGCCCCTGGGGAAATGCAGCTCTTCTTCTCCTCTGGACAGGCACCCGGAACTTGAGCATCAGCAGTCAAACCCCCAGTGCATTACATGATGTTATGATGTGGAATACTGATAATGAAAAATCATGATACCATGACATTCCACCCCTTATTCCACATCACTGCATCATGCTTAATATATACAAACAAAATATAAACACAC
>NW_011237448.1:0-389 GCF_000146605.3 Meleagris gallopavo | reverse complement strand
TTTGGGGGCTAGAAATGGTCTTTCTGGTGGGATGTGCCACATCTTTGTGAGGCAATCGGTGTTTGTGAGGGCCAATGGCATATATTCTGGATCGAAATGGTCTTTCCGCAGTAAAATGCCAAAAAGTCTGGGAGTAAGTGTCATGATGAGGAATGTAATGGAGTGTAATTGGGAGGAACTGGGAGGAATTTCTCGGAGTCGTGGTCTTTGTGGGTGCATATGTCCCATTTAGGGAAGGAAAGGAGTATTTCTTAGCAAAACTGCCATAGCATTTAAGGAAAATGTCCTATGCTTGGGAGAGAAGTGGTATTTGTGGGAGAAGATGTCCTACTCTTGGTTGCAAGTGTCCAATTTGGTCTTGTCATCTAGTCTTTTTGGGAGAAAACGTG
>NW_011237447.1:0-377 GCF_000146605.3 Meleagris gallopavo | reverse complement strand
ATTTCTTTGGAGAAAACACCTATGTCAGTGAGAAAATGTCGTATTTTTGGGGAGAAAACGGGTATTTTCTGGGAGAAAATGTCATATTTCCAGGTGAAAACTGCCAGTTCCTGCCAGAAAATGTCATACTTTCGGGCAGAAACTAGGCATTTGTGGAAGAAACTCTACGTATTTCTGGGTAGAAAACTGGGATTTCTGGTAGAAAATATCATATTTCTGGGTAGAAAACTGCAGTTCCTGGCCGAAAATGGTGTATTTTTGGGGAGAAAACTGGGATTTGTGGCAGAATATATAATATTTTGGAGGGAGAAAATTACTATGACTTGGAGATATTGTCATATTTTGCGGAAGCAAACTGGTATATCTGGGAGAAAAAG
>NW_011237446.1:0-629 GCF_000146605.3 Meleagris gallopavo | reverse complement strand
AGAAATCGCGTTTCTCCCCGAACGCCGCTTTCAGCCGTCAGCAGCGGTCTCGTGTTCTCGCTTGTGGACAACGGGCCACTTCAGCCGGCTGCTTTTCTCCGACGAGTGAGCGGGCTCCTGTGCGCGCATCGGAAAGGAGCGTTTGCACTTCGCCTTGGCTACATGCAGAATGCACTACGCCTACCTCTGAATACTATGTCTCTGCCTTTATTTCGAGCCACAATTCATTCTAGTCAGGTTTTCCACTGCTACACATCTGCATTCAGACAGGAAAAGAGTGGAAGGGAAAACCAGCTCTAATAAGGCATTTGCAAGTTCGAGGAGCGACAGCTGTAGTGCTCTCAGGGAGAGCGTTTCAGAAAGTGGGGAGAGATCCTTTCAGGACTGCGGAGAAAAAACCCCCCACTCGCAGGTAGTGCAGGAGGCTGAATTCGCACTTGTCGGCATCGGAATCGCACTCCTTCGCTCTCATGCGTAGAAAGCGGCATTCGCGCTGAACCGCTCCGGAGACTTTGCCGTAGCTGGCCGAGAAATCGCGTTTCTCCCCGAACGCCGCTTTCAGCCGTCAGCAGCGGTCTCGTGTTTCTCGCTTGCCGAGAACGGGCCACTTCAGCCGGCTGCTTTTCTCC
>NW_011237445.1:0-499 GCF_000146605.3 Meleagris gallopavo | reverse complement strand
CAGATGTTGTAATTAAGAACTATCCAGGAAAGTTGGGCAAGTAAGATTATTGCAACAAGAGGATCACAAATGGAAAGCGCTTACCTATGTTGTAGGCTCGCAATCTTTTCCACAAGGAGTGATCTCCAGGGAGATCCTTCCTCAGTGGCAGTCACCCCTTCCGACAGGGCAGCTGAATGGCCTTCGCCTGTGTTGCCATGGCTGACTCACTGCTTGTCTCAGGTGGTCAATCAGAGGCTCAGGCAGTGATGCAGCAGTTCCCATGCACCTAATGATAGCCAGAACATCTTAAAGTAAGGCCAGAACCTTTCGAATAGCACCATCATTTAAGAGTGGCACCGGAACTGCACGTTCACAAGGCTTGGTTTCTGTTGCTATCAGAGAAATTCCAAGCAGTGGTGAACATTTCAGTCTTGCCGTTGTCTCTACTACTGGCTTCCTCTGACATTTTCTTCCATTTCTGATAGCTCAGCATGTGCCAACTCTTCACAGGACACAG
>NW_011237444.1:0-482 GCF_000146605.3 Meleagris gallopavo | reverse complement strand
ACATTTGTCTTGTTACCTTCTGTCATCCCTGCTGCTCCGTCAGATCCAAATGACTATGGAGGAGTTCCCACATTTCCAGCTGAAGTCATGTGAGGGTTGTGTCTACAGCAGCTGCTTATGTGCTGGAGAAGTAAAGACGTTTCTTTGGAGTGTCACAGCTAAGCGACTTGGTGAGGAGAAGAAGGAGGTGGGGCTGAGGAGTTGGGGATGGAATGGGGCCAAGGTGAGGATGCTTTATAAGGGCTGAGTGAGGAGATTGTTATCCTAGGCTACTCACGTGCATTTCTCCGAAAGTCATGGATACTCATATTTTTAGTGCTAGGAGGTACAGAACTTCCTGTAAGTAGGGCTCTGATCAAAATTTTTGCTGCAAACAAGTGACTTCTGTTATATTAATGGGAAGCAATGTTTTCTGCACTAAATGTGTCTTATTTTCAGGGTTCATGAACATCACTCTCAGCACAGAGGCCATTGCCACCGAA
>NW_011237443.1:0-356 GCF_000146605.3 Meleagris gallopavo | reverse complement strand
AAAAATATGATATTTTCTCCAAGAAATGCCAGTTTTATCGCAAATATACGACATTTTATACCGCAAATAGCCACTTTCTCCCAAAAATATGCAGTTTTCTGCCAGGAACTGCAGTTTCCTCCCACAAATACCATTTTTCAACCAGAAATAGGACGTTTTCTCCCATCAATAACCGTTTTTTCAAACCAGAAAATAGGATGTTTTTCTCCGAGAAAATAGTAGCTTTCTCCCAAAATATGATATTCTGCCCCAGAAATTCCAGTTTTATCACCAAAAGACTCTACGTTTTTTCACCAGAAATACCTATTTTATCCCCAAACATGACATTTTCTCCAGAAATACCAGATTTCTTCCCT
>NW_011237442.1:0-451 GCF_000146605.3 Meleagris gallopavo | reverse complement strand
AGGCCTTGAATGAGGTCTAGGAGAGGAGTAGCCAGGCTCCATCCCCTCTTGTCACACAGCTGGATTACCTTCACCTGCAGCTGACTCAGTGCTTGCCTCAGGTGATCAGTCAGAGGTTCAGGGCTTGATTCAATAGTTCCCATACACACGCTTTTAAAGCAGCAGAGAATCCAAACAGCTTCTCTGTTATCTCTTCTCTATTTGAAACATGGACTTTGAGAAGAAAAAAATGTATACATGTATTTAGTGACCCCTTATTTGCATGATACTAGACCCCCAGGAAAAGTTAAGCAATCTTTAACCAAAGTATCTAGGCAAACTGCAAATCAATTCATCAATTACTTTTTTTTAATTTTTAATTGTTTTTAAGTATTTCTATTGTATCTAACCTAAGAAGCATGACATTGCTTATTTTACTTAGTTGTAGCAATCCCACAACAGACAGATCTTC
>NW_011237441.1:0-335 GCF_000146605.3 Meleagris gallopavo | reverse complement strand
CTTTTTGGAAGCACAGGCCCAATTTCCAAGTGAAATGTGGTATTTCTGGGAGAAAATGACAAGTACGTGGGAGAAAAGTGGACAATTGTGGGAAAGACTGACTTCTCTTGGAGGGCAAGTGTGGTATTTTTGGTGTGAAAAGGGGTCCTTTGGGGAGAAAACGGGGTGTAGATGGGAGCAAAATGTCCTCTTGAGGAGTGTCTAGCAGTATTTTTGAGAGAAAAAGGGAAGGTACTTGTCAGAAAAGTGCTCTTTCTGGGAGAGAGTAGCATAGTTGGTTGGAAAATGCCACCCATGTGTGAGAAAGCTGACTTTGTTTCCGGGAGAAAATAGCA
>NW_011237440.1:0-320 GCF_000146605.3 Meleagris gallopavo | reverse complement strand
TTTTTTTTTTTTTTTTTTTTTTTTCTCTCCTACCCTTACCCGTTCCCCGTTCGGTTCGGTTCGGTCCGTTCGGTACGTACGTACTACACGACTATTATATAATAATCAGTGACTTCCATCCATACAAGCTGAACTGAGACCTCACAGTTTCATCATAAATCAACTGTAAATTTTTGGTACTTTTTAAATAGATGCTCCCATCTTTTAATATTAATACTTATTACATCATCCATTGCTGATATTCCCATCTTAAATATTTTATGCCTCTAACAACTATCTCTTGTTAATTTCATTGAAGAGCGTGAGATTCATAAAAATTT
>NW_011237439.1:0-652 GCF_000146605.3 Meleagris gallopavo | reverse complement strand
GTTTGTGCAAGAGGCCCGGATGCAGGGCAGTGCCTTCATGACTGTATTGTGTCCAACAGGTGGCAGCAGAGCTGCGGTGCTCCCAAGTGCCGTAACAACTGCACGGAGAGATGTGTTGGTCTCTGTGGAAACAGCAAGGAAGTGGAATGTGCATTTCCCGGCATGCCCCGGAACCTCACTTTGCTGACTGGTCATTGTCTGCCCAGCAGGTAAGGGCGATGCACACCCGCCAGCGTTTACCCATTCCAGAGCCCGGCACCATAGGGTTCTCCCAGAGCTCTGAATTGCGCTTCATGGTGCCCAGAAGGCTGCCTATCCTCTTTGTTCTGTGTCTTGCTTGTCTCTGGTCTTGCACTGTTTTCACTATTACATTCTCTTGTCCTCCCTATTTTGTGTTCCTTGCCCCATTCTCTTGGCCTAATGACCCCTTGGCTTTGTGTTGCCACATTCATGTCGGCATTCAGTTTTGGCGTTCCCTGCCGTATTGTCTGGGCCGTCATCCTTGGCATTTCCTTCCATGTTCTCTTGGCCCTTGCCTTTGCCTGGGCATTCCCTTGCCCTCCTGTTTTTGTGGAACCCGCACCTGGGGCGGGGTGCAGCCCTGCGAGCACAGCTGGGGGCAGTTTGGCTGTGGAGTGGGGCAGAGCCAGGC
>NW_011237438.1:0-457 GCF_000146605.3 Meleagris gallopavo | reverse complement strand
TGCAGCCCTCGTGCACACGTGCGCACGTGCGACCCCATCTCTGCGCTCTCCACGTGCACGTGAAGCCCCGTCGGCACCACGTCCTTCTGTCCACCCGTCGTGCACCATCCTCCCCCCTTTCGCACGCCCTCTCTCTCTCTCTCACTCTCACTCTCACCCCTTTGCACACACACGCGTGTGCCCCTCCACACCCCGATTTCCCCACCCGCCATCTCTCACATCCTTTGTGCGCGACCCCCCCGCTGCAGAGCCAGTTGTTGCGCCCTGCTTTTGCAGCAGCGCTTAGCAATGGCCCCCACCTAATATTGATGGTAATATCCAAAAAATCCCGATTGTTTTAAATGATTGCTTTTAATTAAAAGACAGCCTCGCAGCTAATGCTGTGAATCTGGATCGCTGGACTGTGAGACATTTCTGGCAGTGAAGTCCCTCTCTGTACCACTGGTTTTGTAGCAGT
>NW_011237437.1:0-337 GCF_000146605.3 Meleagris gallopavo | reverse complement strand
CCCCAAACATGACATTTTCTCCAGAAATACCAGATTTCTTCCCTTAAATATGACACCTTTTCCAAGAAATAGTAGATTTTTCCCCAAAATATGATATTTTCTCCAATAAATGCCAGTTTTATCGCAAATATACGGACATTTTATACAGCAAATAGCTGCTTTCTCCCCAAAAATACGCCTTTTTTCTGCCAGGAACTGCAGTTTCCTCCCACAAATACCATTTTTTCTACAAGAAATACCAGTTTTTCTCCCACAAATACCATTTTTCAACCAGAAATAGGACGATTTCTCCGAGAAATAGTAGCTTTCTCCCAAAATATGATATTCTGCCCCAGAA
>NW_011237436.1:0-332 GCF_000146605.3 Meleagris gallopavo | reverse complement strand
TGACTGCAGCGGTGAATTCCCTCGGAACTCTGGGACTCATCTCGTCAGGACCCAAAGACTCCTGGCTGTTTGGGTCCTCGGGTGGTCCAGAACCTGATCTGCCATGGCAGTGTGGGATGGGAAGGGGTGTGTGGGACTGAGGAAGCAATGGCAGTCCCCACCTCACCAAAAGCAAAAGCAAAGATGAGGGCTGTGCATAATGAGCAGTTCTCAGACAAGATGGAAGCAAAAATGGTGTGGGTAGCTGAGCCTTCTCTGGTGGTAAGCAACATCGTGCACAGAGTGCAGCCATGTGCTCCGAGCAAGGAGCACAGGTTTGTGAAAGAGGCACG
>NW_011237435.1:0-367 GCF_000146605.3 Meleagris gallopavo | reverse complement strand
AGAAATACCAGATTTCTTCCCCTAAATATGACACTTTTCCAAGAAATAGTAGATTTTTTCCCCAAAAAATATGATATTTTCTCCAAGAAATGCCAGTTTTATCGCAAATATACGACATTTTTATACCGCAAATAGCCGCTTTCTCCCAAAAATATGCCATTTTCTGCCAGGAACTGCAGTTTCCTCCCACAAATACCATTTTTCAACCAGAAATAGGACGTTTTCTCCCATCAATACCGTTTTTCAACCAGAAATATGACGTTTTTCTCCGAGAAAATAGTAGCTTTCTCCCAAAATATGATATTCTGCCCCAGAAATTCCAGTTTTATCACCGAAGAACTCTACGTTTTTCACCAGAATACCTATT
>NW_011237434.1:0-402 GCF_000146605.3 Meleagris gallopavo | reverse complement strand
TGCCCTCCTGTTTTTGTGGCAACACCTGGGGCGGGGTGCAGCCCTGCGAGCACAGCTGGGGGCAGTTTGGCTGTGGAGTGGGGCAGAGCCAGGCTCCACCCCTCCCTGATCCCATTTAAGGGCTGGGAAGAGTAGGGGCAGCATCTGAACCTGGGGAGTGCTTCCTTTGGAGTATGCCTTGTTCTTTGGTGATGGAGTGAGTGTTTTTGTTTGTTTTTTTTTTCTTCCTCCATTGTGGAGCTGCTCTCTCTCTTTCTTAGCAGGGAACCCTGAGCGTACTTAAGGGCTGGTAGGTATTTGGACCTGGAAGCTGCTTCCTTCACTTGAGAGTGTGGGGGACTATTGGTCCTTGGAATGGGGTAAGTGGTTTCTTTTTTCTTTCAGGGCTGTGATCTTGTCTTT
>NW_011237433.1:0-390 GCF_000146605.3 Meleagris gallopavo | reverse complement strand
TCAAAACCCACTGCTCAGCTGCTGCTTAACTCAAGAGGGTTAAATGCCTAAACTTTCACTGTTGCACATGTATAAAGCAGCTTATATGCTGATCCTGCTCCATATTTATGAGCTTTTTGGATCTCTCACTCAAACTGCATCCTGAATCCTGTAGTTCATTCTTCTTGTCAGTCTCCTGTAGTACTTCTCATGGTGCTTCAAAAATGGAATCTGCTCCCAGCATACCAGTTCCTCAACACGTTAGTACAGGCTTGCTGAAATCTTAGCTCCTATTCAAGTCTTCTCCAAAGATCTCCCTAAATAATCTTACTGGAAAAACAAAAAAACAAAAAAACAAAAAAAAACAGTCTCCATTTATTACTTTTAAAGTTAAGGCAAGATCCTTTTGAT
>NW_011237432.1:0-329 GCF_000146605.3 Meleagris gallopavo | reverse complement strand
ATTCGTAATATTCTATCCCTTGGTTTTGTATTATTAACTACTTTCTTCTAGAGATATTAAGGAAAATAGCTACTCTGATGCATGAAATTGCTTCTATGGACTGGTCTCAGCTTTCTACTCTCAAGGTTGCACAACACAGCTTGGAGCTCATGCTTTAGAACTGCACATAAACATATTCATCTTCCAACATAAATAACAAAAGGCTTTTCTGACCCAGCTATTAGATTATCTGGTGCAACTGCTGGACAATCTCCTTGCAAGTAAGCTCAGGGAATACAGCGATTATGTCATGAGCGCTTCAAATATCAGAAAGATGCTGTATGGTCTGC
>NW_011237431.1:0-399 GCF_000146605.3 Meleagris gallopavo | reverse complement strand
GAGGAAGCAGCTATTTGCAGTTTAAAATGTCGTATATTTGCGTTAAAACTGGCATTTCTTGGAGAAAATATCATATTTTTGGGGAAAAATGTACTATTTCTTGGGAAAAAGGTGTCATATTTTAAGGGAAGAAATCTGGTATTTCTGGGAGAAAATGTCATGTTTTGGGGGATAAAAATAGGTATTTCTGGTGAAAAAACGTAGAGTCTTCGGTGATAAAACTGGAATTTCTGGGGCAGAATATCATATTTTTGGGGAGAAAGCTACTATTTCTCGGAGAAAACGTCCTATTTCTGGTTGAAAAACGGTATTGATGGGAGAAAACGTCCTATTTCTGGTTGAAAAATGGTATTTGTGGGAGGAAACTGCAGTTCCTGGCAGAAAAAGGCATATTTTTGG
>NW_011237430.1:0-393 GCF_000146605.3 Meleagris gallopavo | reverse complement strand
CAGCCGAGGGTCCTGGCTCGGGGTTGCAGGATACGGCCCCAAAGCCGGCACCCACTCAGGCAGACCTCTCCCACTCTGTCCTTTCAGTCAGCTGCCAGCGATCCCGGGGGCCTCTGCTGCCCAAAAGGAGCCTCAAGAAGAGAAGGGAAAAGCATCGGAGCTGGCTCCAGCACAGGCAGCGCGGCCTCCAAGTGGCGAGGAAGAACAGCAGGGCGCGCTGAAAGCTCCCTCCAGCTCCGAGACCAGCCTGCCCCAGGAGCGCACCTCTGCTGCTGTGCCACTGGTGCTCAGGAGGACTGGATCCTTGCAGAGTCTGCCACCAAAAATCAAAGCGGGGCTCCCCAAAGGCGGGGATGTCCTGTCCAGTCCTGCCCACGCTGACCAGGGCGTGGG
>NW_011237429.1:0-682 GCF_000146605.3 Meleagris gallopavo | reverse complement strand
AGCTGGGGGAGGGGGGTAATATAGCTTATATAGAATTAATGCCTAAAAAGAATTTCACTGTTGTGGTAATTATTAGAAAAACCTAAGGTTTGACAACAATGCTGGGGAGGGACCAACTTATTGTTTTGATCTTGATAACAATTTATTTCAGGGAAAGCTTTAGTCAAGTGATGGCTTGGAAAAAGATGACCTCCAGAGGGGATTAGGGGGATACCCTGTTAAGATTTGGGTAAACGTTACAAGAAAGGAAGTACCCCAGACTGTTACATTTGATGCTTGCCAGGTAATAGCCTGTGGAAGTTTAAGTACTCAACGACAACTGAGTAATGAAAATAAATATCTCTGTCCTGAACCGGGTATAAATAAGGGATTCCCCTGTAACAGATGGAATAATGTATGGTGGACAACTGCCCATCGAGGTTGGACATATATACCTGGAATATTTGATGCTCCATGGGCACATACATTGAAAGATCGAATAAGCATGTTTAAAAGGGACTGCACAACCAAACTGTCAATCCTTACAATGTAACCCAGTGACAATAACAATTAACAAGGCTGATAATCTTATTAATACTACCTTTGGCCTTGGGATAGACATGCGTGGGAAAGATCCAACAGCGAGATTCCGGATAGCTGTATGGGATATACTCCCGGATGACACCCAGAAGGTTCAGGATGA
>NW_011237428.1:0-412 GCF_000146605.3 Meleagris gallopavo | reverse complement strand
GGGTGCAGTGACACAGCAGAGGGACGGGATGCCATCCACAGAGACCTCAACAGGCTGAGCAGTGGCCACAAATCCAAGTGCAGGGTAGGTAGCTGGGATGAGGGAACAGCCACCACCAAAACATGCTAGGGGATGAAAGGACTGAGCGTAGTCCTGCTCCATAAGGCCTGGGAGTACTGGTGGGTGGGAGCTGGACACAAGCCAGCAGTGGGCCCTTCCAGCCCAGAAAGCCAACCGTATCCTGGGCTGCATCCAAAGATGCGCAGTCAGCGGGCGAAGGGAGGAGATCCCCATCCCTCTGCTCTGCGCTGGTCAGGCCTCACCTGCAGTGCTGCGTCCAGATGTGGAGTGCTCAGTGCAGGGGAGACATGGAGCTGTGCGAGTGCATCCAGAGTACAGCCACAACACGAAC
>NW_011237427.1:0-426 GCF_000146605.3 Meleagris gallopavo | reverse complement strand
CTCACAGAAATACCGGTTTCCCTCCGAAAATAGGACATCTTCTCTCAGAAACGGCAGTTTCCCCCGCCAAAATACGCCATTTTCACCCAGAAATTGCAGGATTCTCCCCTGAAATATCACGTTTTCTTCCAGAAATAGCAGATTTCTCCTTGAAATATGACATTTTGGAACAGAAATACCAGTTCTCTCACAACAAAATCAGCGTTTTCTACCAGAAATACCAGTTTTCTCCCGGAAATACGGCATTTAACTCTCAGAAATGGCAGCTTTCTCCCCAAAAATATGGTATTTCTCCAACAAGTGACAGTTTTATCACAAAATACGACATTTTCCACCACAAATACCAGTTTCTCCCAAAATATGCCATTTCTGCCAGGCACTGCAGTTTCCTCCCACAAATACCATTTCAACCAGAAACAGGACATT
>NW_011237426.1:0-348 GCF_000146605.3 Meleagris gallopavo | reverse complement strand
ATTGCTTTGCTATTGTTTTTTAGTTTTCGTTCTTTCCTTTGCTTTCCCTTACTTTCTTGATTGCTCCTTCTTCTTTTTTTTTCCTTTGCTCTTTTTTTTTTAATTAATTTTTTTTACCTTGATTAATTGTTTTAGATTTTTTTTTCACTTTCTGTGTTTGAATCCTTTGGTTTGCCATGATACTGCATTCTCTCTCTGTGCTTTTTCTTTGTATTTCTTTGTTTTGTTTAACTAAAATTTGTTGTTCTTTTTTTACCCTTTCCCTTTTGCTTTTCTTTCCTGCTCCTTTTACTTTGCTTTCTATTGATTTCCTTTATCTGGGTTCTTTTCCTTTCCAGTCCGTGGCTT